>NC_136769.1:293057-467274 GCF_947034865.1 Barbatula barbatula | reverse complement strand
ACACACACACACACACACACACACACACACACACACACACACACACACACACACAACAGAGCCGAACAGAACCTCAGCTGAGCCGATCCAACAGCACCAATGAGAAAACACTGCTGCTCAGCTCAGACGACGAGTTCTGACACACACACACACACACACACACACACACACACACACAGGCTCTGTGCTAAACCCTAGTGAGCTGTCTTTGTAGATATCATCTTAACACGAAGACTGTCACAAACAGAACACTATAAAACTATGAGGCCTGTTGAGGTGCGTCAAATTATACACATCCTACGACAATGTCACAAACTCTCCATGGATGAGCCATTCCCATAATGCACTGCAGACAAACTCTCTTCTATGTTGAGCGGAACACATATCATAATATTGTAAAGACGGCAATATTTGTGTGACACATGGAGTCGTTTCCTATATACAACATCTCAGATCATTCACCTTTTTCCACTTTGACTCTTTACTAGTTTCTCAGTGTGTCTCAGCTGCTTATGTAGACAGTAGAGAGTGAGACAGCTCACTAGAGTTTATAAGTGATATTAAGAAGGATGTGTCTACAGATCTTTACATGTGTATTCCAGAGTGACGTTCAGATATATTCATTCTGTCAAGTGTGTGGATAATAAATAAACTACAGTAGCGTCTGATCTCATGGATTAATGTGACAGTGACTGATTGAAATGAAACAAACCCCAGCAGATCTGATGTCAAACATTCACTGATGCGGATCAAGATGAGTTTTTATTTCCTTTGGTTTATTAAATCACTGGCTCTCTGTACACCTCCATGTTTCTCCTCAGTGAGACCAGCTTTATTCCTGTTTAATTATAGAAATATGCTTGCATTTAAACTCAATTGAAGTTGTATTGTTCTATAGCAGTTCTACAGTTTACAGCAAAGCGGCTTTACAGAAAACACTTTATTTTTAGCACAAAATGTAAAGACACAGAATACACAGTATATAAATAAAGATTGAACGCAGCTGACTTCACACATTAAACCAGTGGTTCTCAAACTTTTTTGGTCATTCCCCACTTTAGACAAGAGGGAATTTTCAAGCCCCACCTGCCCCCATTGCCCCAACTTAATGCTAATGAAATGCGCAACAAGCTTATATGTTCCAATTTATTGAACTAACAAGTAGTATCAGAGTAACAAGTTGTATCTAAAATACAAACTATATACATCAAATAACAGAAAGTTCTAAAATAATGAAAATAAAAGTGCAGCCTTCTCATAATAACTTGCATGACATACAAAACAATAGAGAAAATAAAAGTGCAGCTGTGTCAAAATTTCTACTAATTTCAAAAATAGAAAAGATATAAAAGTGCCATTTTGAAATCTGTAAAAAAAACATTTAAATATGGCTGCGAAAGTTTGTTCCGTTACAATTAATATGCCGATGTCATGTTATTTTGGTACTTCGGTTCCAGGTTACGTTTTTCTCGGGGTCTCATATCTAATGTTCTTTTAATATAGACTCCATGTAGACTAGTAATGATTACCCCTTAATGTTTCCATGGCGACGCGTCATATTTGTCACGTGACACACTGCAGCCACACCTTATGACAGATCGCCTTAATTTCCTTTTTTTATTTCAAAATATTCACAAACTTGCTTACCACGTCATCAACTATCTGATATTCCGATTCTCAAAAATGTGTAAGTGAGTGTGTTTGGTCATTTAAAACCTTTATAAATAATCTTGATCTATAACGTTAGATGGGTCTAAGAACAACGCGCCGTAGAGCACGAGCTCGTGGTCACCAGGTTTCTGTCTGTCATCAGTTTCTCCCGAAATACATGCAAGAAAGTGGCCGGTGAACTCCGAGAACTTTAACTCTTGTAAACTTTATAGTTACTTCCACTATGTCTGTCTGATGTGAATAACACACGTCGTCAAATTATATTTGAATAGATTGTTATTGCTGCTTCCACAGACACGAGTGTGTATCTTACAAACTCCAAATGTATTGTTTTACTTGTGCTTATGTGTATTTAAATGGCTGAAACCTAAAATAAACATTATTAGGTTGAAAACACTGTATAGTTGTGATATATGACAGCGCTGAGCTCGTCCGTCTCTGGCTCAGCGCAAACCAACGCGCGAAAGCACAATTTGAATCTGGTAGTTATGTCACGTCACTGAACATTCTCAGGGGCACAGAAAAAATCTCATATATGGGACCAAACCGGATACCGCTCAAAAGGATAAACATTTCATTCGCAACCATGAACACAAAGTTCCGGAAGATTTGATCTCACGTTACCATATAAGGCATATAAAGGAAAATGTCGTCCCGTTTCGCGCGCCCCACCTGTCACGTCTCTATTCCCCACCAGTGGCGCGCCCCACAGTTTGAGAAACGCTGCATTAAGCGTTGAATGTTAGGCTGTGATGTATATAGAGAATGTTTGTTCAGTGTCCACAGGGCGGCGCAGGTGAGTCGCGCTGCAGTCGTGATGGCGCTGTGTTCGGGTTAGATTGACTTCAGCAGATGTTTGTGTTCAGACTTCAAGCGTCAGTCACCTTCATGTCAAACTGAATTTAAATGATCGTGTTTACTTCATGATTTCAGTGAACTTGCGCGTGCATGCTTACTGTGTAAAGTCCTTCTTCAGAAAGAAGACTCCCGTCACCCCGTTATGTGCTGAAATCTTTCATCTGTTTTCTGTTGTTTTTGCTCTTTTTCAGATTCACCACAAAACCTCTCGGCGTCGAGTAAGAAGAGTTCGTGTCACTGTGGTCACAGTTATTGAGTTATTTGGGCTCTTCTCTGTTTATTCTCGATCGATTGTTTTTTCTATATAAGCATTTGATTCGATCTCGAAGAAGTATTCATGTTATTTAGAAATATTGACGAAAATACACAAGGAAACAGCAGTTTACATTATCATTACATGTTTACAATTTGAAATCTGTTTTAATAATTGACGACTTTTAATAATATAAGAAAAATATAATATAATGTAACAAAACATATTTGAGCAAATGTAAATAGAGACTTTTCTGAGGTAACTATGCGCTACTTTTTGCGTGATCGGTCTTTCCACTTACGTGAGATATTTCCATTTATTCTGTGAAAAGGCGAAATGTACTTATTTTTTAATTTCGCAATGAAACTTAATCAAAATAATTGTTTTATATTTAAATGAACATTGATGGCACTGCGCATCTGGCAGACATCTGTTTGATATTCGGTCACTACATCTCTGTGACGTCATATATACAGTACCTCTAGATCTGTGACGTCATATATACAGTACCTCTAGGTCTGTGACGTCATATATATACAGTACCTCTAGATCTGTGACGTCATATATATACAGTACCTCTAGATCTGTGACGTCATATATACAGTACCTCTAGGTCTGTGACGTCATATATACAGTACCTCTAGGTCTGTGACGTCATATATATACAGTACCTCTAGGTCTGTGACGTCATATATATACAGTACCTCTAGATCTGTGACGTCATATATATACAGTACCTCTAGATCTGTGACGTCATATATATACAGTACCTCTAGGTCTGTGACGTCATATATACAGTACCTCTAGGTCTGTGACGTCATATATATACAGTACCTCTAGATCTGTGACGTCATATATACAGTACCTCTAGATCTGTGACGTCATATATATACAGTACCTCTAGATCTATGACGTCATATATATACAGTACCTCTAGATCTGTGACGTCATATATATACAGTACCTCTAGATCTGTGACGTCATATATACAGTACCTCTAGGTCTGTGACGTCATATATACAGTACCTCTAGGTCTGTGACATCATATATACAGTACCTCTAGATCTGTGACGTCATATATACAGTACCTCTAGAAGACGTCTGTACGATGTGTATGATTTAGAATGGATGTAAAGCAGCTCTAGCAGATGATTTACAGATCTCTGACAGATGTACCTGTGCTATCTGGGATGCTTCGTCATGTCTCTGTCCTTTTAGCTCATTGATTTTCACTGCACATAATGTCATGCACAGTGTTATTTTCTTTCACTAATAGTTTGTGTTTTTTGCAGAGAGAAGAAGCAGCATGTTTACACCTCCCAACTGTATGTCAAATGTATACTGTATATATTGCCTTAAATGTGACATCACATATGTTGAACAGGCTCAATGATTCTATGAGTTGCACAGTCATCTGTGTATTTTCCATAAAACAGCAGAATATTTGAATGCAGTGAGAACAAATATATTTAAGTAAAAATGATGTGTAAATATTATATCTATGATGTGTGTCTGTTGTGTTGCAGTGAGGATTCTTCTTCTGGGTAAAGATGTGTCTTCAAACAGTCGAGTGGGAAACGTGATGTTAGGAAGATCAGCGTTTGAGAGTGAATCTTCTCCAGATGATCATCACTGCTGTGAGAGAGTCCGAGGAAAACACATCACACTCATCAACAGTCCTCATCTGCTCCAGCTGAACCTCTCGTATCATCAGATCACAGATGGAGTGAAAGAGTGTATCAGTATGTGTGCTCCTGGACCTCATGTGTTCATACTCGTACTGCAGCATCATGACTTCACTGCACAGGACAGAAACAGAGTCAAACATGTGCTGAATCAATTCAGTGAAGAGGCCATGAAACACACAATACTGATGACTACTGATGATGAAACATCAACATCTGTGTTAGAGAATGAATTCATTTATGAGTTAACAGCAGAGTGTGCAGGAGGACATCTTCATCTGGACACTGACGGATGGTCCTCTATATCCCACAGGCTAAAGAAGATACTAGAAGAAAACCATGATGAATATCTCACATGTACCATATATGATGAAATGGAAGAAGAAGGATCATCAGCGGATGAAGAGATGAGCAAACCCTTCAGATCAGAGGAGGAGCGAGACGAGTCTGATGTAGAAGAACAAAACAGAGACGCTCAATCAGCCAAGAAGAAATCTCCAACTCATCTGCACCGTTTACCCTTCATAGGACGCTATTGTGAGTGTGTTTCCACAACATTTATGCACTGTGTTCTGACATCATGAGCAGATATGATTTGTGCAAAGAGCACATGTCACTTTTCGTAAGGTCAAGTCAACTTTATTCATAAAGCGCTTTTTACAATTTTCATTGTTACAAAGCGGCTGTACATGAAACATTTTGACTATAAGCTAAAAGGTGAAAACACACACACACACAGCGTCCATAACCGAGAACCACACACCCAAGATAAGGAGAGAGATACACAGGTCAAATATTAAACAGACTATCAATTCCTATATGCAGTGTTAATTCAATAAAACTTTAAAATTCTAGCAGCCCCTCCGGAGCGTCATTTTGTGTTCAATTATTGTTTAATGTGTGATTGCGGATTAAAAGTAGGCCTCATATAAACTACTCTGGGGTGCCATTTGTTAATGCCATCTTATTACACGGCTAGTTGGAATGCTTGATTCTGATTGGCCAGTCGCAACATTTACAGGTTTGTTATTCCCAGATAACAACCTCTCAAAACTAATAATACACAGTAACACGGATGCAGCAAATGATTTTGACAGGTTTTTTTTGACAAATTAAATATAAATAAGTCTTTTAATGACATATATGACATTATATTTACAAATGAATAAACCAATTTGCCTGTTTGTGTCTTACTTTAAAACTGAAAGTAAACCGCTTTTTTTTCTCACAGAAGTTCTGCATTCGGTAAAAATGAGCTAATAAAATATTTCAAATTCACATTTCATGTCCAGTTTTTTTCTCATGTGTCCAGTAGTCGTGTAATAAGAGGGATAATGTACAAGCAGCCGCTGTTATCATGAAATAAACCCCTTCAGTGAGACATTTGAACTGATATCTCCAAAATTGCCAGTCTGAATTGGTAATTATTATAATAGCTTGTTTTTGTGCTGCTTAGTGAAAAATATCTATTTTTGGCAAACAGTTGCCTGTTTTTATTCATGTAACATTTAATTAGTAACATTAAAGACTATTTTGGGGGGATTGGGGTTGTGCGAGTGCAGTCTTCCTTCTTGTTTGTCGATGGCTGGTCACATGTCTGAATCATATCTCTATATAATGTATTTTAGCATTCATTACTAATAATGCGTTCATACTCTTACAGTGAGTAATACAGAGCTGAGTTCAAATCACGATCACCCATGCAGTAAGTTACATAAATAAAAGAGAGGTTTCAACATCCAAATAAATGTTGTAATGAAATGTGTTTTTGTTGTTGTTTAAGGAGGAGCAAAGTTCACCAGCCAACAGAAACTGAATTTGGTGTTGTGTGGAAGTGATGAATCACTGAAGATCTTCATATCCAAACTCATAAGAGGAAAAAACAAAAAGGGAAAGAGTGTTTCACGTGAAAGAGAGAGTGTTACGGACACAAGACACAGAGATCAATGGATACAAAATACGGATGGTTTATTAACAGATACTTGAAAACTGGTATGCAGGAAGATAGGACGCTTGCTTCTGGGAAATACTGAAGACAATGGAGACGAAGAGCAGGTAAGTTGTGCGGTGGAGTCCTTAGGGCTTGTGCAATACAAACGAGATCGGACGGTGACTGTGAGTTTGCATGGGGTTTAAATGCTGATGGTGATGAGGTGATGATGATTTGCAGGTGTTGGTGATTAGTACTCTGGTGACGTTGCTCGTGGTGCTTGTGAGTGAATGGAGTCTGGCATGCTTGTGACAGAGAGAGAGAGAGAGAGAGAGAGAGAGCAGAACCGTGTGTGTGAAGAGAGAAGCGGCGGTACATGAACGTCTGATCAATGTGGTGAATCTTCCAGCTCTGACTGGACTCTCAGATGAAGAGATGATGTGTCAGACTCTCAACTGTGTGTCTCTCTGTGGTCCTGGAGTTCATGTGTTTCTCATCATCATTCCTGACGCTCCGCTCACTGACGAACACAAAACAGAACTGCAGGAGATCCAGAGAATGATCAGCTCAAGAATCAACCAACATGCCATCACTGTCATCATCAAAGACAAGAATATAATCGGTCGACTCTTCAGTAAAATCAATATTTTTCTTTCTTCTTCTTCTGCTGATGTGGAGACATCTCAACTGTTTGGAGGCAGTAGGTTTGTTTTGGAGCGCAGCATACAGATAGCATCACTTCTTCAGGACGTGGAGCGTAAGAGACAAGAGAACAGTGGAAGATGTTACACAACATTCATGTATCTGCAGGCTCAGATCCAACGGGAGAGAAACAAACACACAGCTGAAATAGAGAAACTGAGAAGATCAGCAGCAGGTATGAATGACCTCATGACAGTTTTGCTCCTCGTAGATCTAACTAGAGATCTTTTTAGAGTCCAGCTTCACTTCCCATCAGTAACTTATTAAACCTGAAAATATCAGTCAGTAATGTGTACATACAGTATAATAAATTAATATATGATCAATGAAATGTAATAAATGCATAAAACTCAGTAAGGGTTAGTAAAGAGAGATAATAAATTAAATAAAACAAGAAACAAATGTTTGTTTCTACCCAGATCAGATCTATCACTACTGATGTTATATTGCAAGTTTTAAACATAATGATTATGAAGATGTTTAATGCCAATAGATGAAAAGTGTGCATTGAATTAGAGATTTCACGATTCTGAAATTTGACTAATGATTCATTGTCTGATAAATAATTGTGATTATGGCGATTAAATGTCTGCTTTACAGATTTGACAGTTACAGCGATGTTCGTACAAACTGTCGTACATTTTTGCAGGATTATTTAATTGAATCCTTTCTAAACAGTAATTTGCATTATAACACCCGTCTACACCAGACGTGATGCAATATGACAATAATTCTACATTTTATGGACACAGAATGTGGAGCGATGCGACTAGAGCTGTTGAATATAAGAGTTACGACACTTGATCTCACCACCATGTGGTCACGTGCTTCCTCGAGCGCCCAATAGTTAAAAGAAATACTGTCAACCTATTTATATGGATTTTAGCGGGACAGAGAACAGCAACTGTATTTGCATATACTTAGCTAAATATTAGCACATTGTGTACACTGATTATTACGTTGACAACATTCATAGCAGCATTTTATCTTGGGAGTAATATGGGGCCAGTTGTTCAAAGGTAAACTGATCAGATTTTGGTTATCGGATTGGATAGAATCTTGAAAATGGGTCTTTCAAAAGAGAAAGAAGGATTCTGAAATCAGATTAGATCAAGGAATCAAATCCTAGTTTTAATCTGGATCAAACCTTCAGTTTGTGTTGTTCAAAACTTGTCAGAAAGATTTGGATAACTTTGATCCAAATTCATTATCCTGATCCCAACAGGAGGATTTCAAGGTGGATTCCAGGAAGAAAATGTAGTAAAACTTTAAAATTGGTCAAGTAATACCTGTGTATATATTATATTTTACTTTATATACTTTTATTTATATGTTGTGCCTGATTTGTGTAACCGTTGTAACAGTGATAAAGTAGACATAGGTTATCGATTAAGCAATTTATTTTAGTAAAAATACTGTAAGTAAAAATAAAAATAATCTTGTCCCCATGAAATAATCCCCCTAACAGATTTCAATAACAATCAAAAATAGCATATTCCATTTTTTCTGACATTCATCACCATATATTCATATCAAAGAAACAATCATCAGACATGAGCCTGTCAAAAATAATGTCTAACAATTGCATCCCTAACTATACATCCAGTCAGTCCCTCATTCTGACAGAACGCCAGAGGTTGGTCTGGTTCTTCAACAGGCTCAGGTGCATCATAAACATCATCACAGAAAGGGACATTGTGTCTGGTAGCGATGTTGTGCAGGACGATACACGCAAGTATTATGTTGCGTTAAGCGTCTCTTCAGAACTCCATTTAAACGCTCAATTGTACATCTTGTTTTGCAATGAGCTATGTTAAAGTGTCCTTTGTCGAAAATGAATGGTGATGCCTTTGAATCCCTTCTTAGGCGAGAAGCTCAAAGTGCAGAAGCACAGATACTCCTGCCAGAGGAACAAATCAATCTGACCAAACTACAGCAAACTAAAGCGAAACTTCAGATCCGCCTCCTAAAAGCAGGGCTTGTCTCAGCTAGTCTCTCCTCCTCAGATGAAGAACATTCTTTATGTTGTTAACTATTGGCCATTTAGCAATTTCTTCAAAATATCCACAATGTATTGTTAATGTATAATTGTTTTTATTGTTTGTGGCTCAGATGAGGGTCATATAATAAACAACCACTGCCATTAATAATTGATGTTTGTAATAATGTTCCATAGAAGGGAAGGAAGGAGGCGGGCCCCGGCGAACATTCAAACACAAACTTTAATTAAATAAACAATAAACACGGAAGTAACTGATCGACAGCCACCTCACGGTCGACTGCCGGCCATAAAACATACACAAACTAAACATATGTCCGGGCCCGGTCCTCTCTCGTCAACAGTCCTGCCGAACATCCTTTTAAGCTCCCAATCTCCTCCGTGATAAAATGCGGGACCCGCGTCACGGCTCTCGTCCCGCCTTCCTCACCACAATGTTATAATACGTATAATATTTTGTCTCAAAATAAAAAACACTTACAGTGTTGGTTCTTCTACCTGTTCTTTACATTGCTGGTAGCCCACATTGTGATACGTTGTCCCATTTAGAGCACCGGTTATCCAGATTTTATAAATCTGAAAACTGTGTATCTAGATCAGGGTGATCCAGTCCAATATTGCTTTGAAAAACCGGTATAAAAGTAAAACGGATTACCTCATCCTGATTAAATGTTTTGAACAACTTGCCCTTGAATATAATATCAGTCTTTGTGTTTAATTTACTCGTCAAAATGTAAAAGCGTGCAGTTATTTCACCAACGGTACAGTAAATGCGTTTGAGAGACAATGAAAAGAATGGGTTTAAGGGCAATGTTTGGAACTATCGGACGCTCCATGACGTGAGTTATTCTTTCTCTGGAGATAAACGGCTCTGGATGCGACAAATGTCTTGTTCTTAAAGGGTTAGTCACGTCACTTGCGTCTGGTGTAGACAGGGTACTACATTAATGATGCATGAGCACCATTCACAGTGTCTTTACCTGCATTATATTTTTTATCCAGGTTAAGTAGTACAGAAAATATATTTGTTTGAAAATGAATCCATGAATATTTAGAATTTCTCTTGTTGTCATCAGGTGTAACACACAGTGAAGATGATGATTTGAGGATTGTGTTGTTGGGTAAGACGGGTGCGGGAAAGAGCGCTTCAGGAAACACAATCTTGGCAAGAAATGCTTTTAAATCCTTACTGACTTCAGGCTCGGTGACCAGAGAGTGTCAGAAAGAAACCTCTGAATATAAAAGAAGAAAGATCACTGTGATTGACACTCCAGGACTGTTTGATACTGCCGTTGATAATACTGACACCAGAAAAGAACTTGTGAAGTGTGTCTCAATGGCATCTCCTGGACCACATGTGTTTCTACTGGTGCTTCAACTGGGACGATTCACTCAAGAGCAGAAAGAAGCTGTGAAGATGATCCAGGAGACTTTTGGTGATGAGTCCACAAAGTACACCATGGTGCTGTTCACCAGAGGAGATGACCTCAGAGAAACAACGATTGAAGACTTTATTAAACCTAATGATAGTTTACGGAGCATCATCAGACAGTGTGGAAACAGATATCATGTGTTCAATAATAATGAAACCAAAGATAATTCACAGGTTTCTGGTCTTCTAGATAAGATCGACTGTATGGTGGCAGCAAACGGAGGCAGTTTCTTCACCAATGAGATGTTCAAGCTGGTGGAGAAGAACATCAAAGAAGAACAATACAGAATAATGAAAGAGAAAGAAGAAGACAACAAGAGAAAACAAGAAGAACTGAAAGCCAAATATGAAGCAGAAACCGAAAAGATGAAGAAGGAGAACGAGAGAGAAAGAGAAGAGATGCAGAGAGAACTGAGAAGAAGAGAAGAAGAGTTTAAGACGAGAGAAGATGAGATCAAGAAAGAAACGGATGAGAATCTACAAAAAGAACTGCAGAGAAAACTGGAAGAACAGCAGAAAGACTTTGAAGAGGAGAACAAAAGGAAAGAAAAAGCTCTAGAAGAACAACAACAGAACTTCATCAGATACCTGGAAGAGAAACACAAGAGAGAGACACAAAACCTTAAAGACAGAATTCAAAGGGACACAAGAGAACAAGCAGAATGTGAATATCTTCAAAAACTTGCTGATGAAGTGTCTAAAGCCTTACAACACGCTGAGAAGAAACTCCCAGGACGCTCAAAGCTGGCTCGTGACTGGAGTTTTTATGGAAGTTTTGTTGGAGCAGCTGCTGGAGGTTTGATCGGTTCTGGTGCAGATCTTGTTCAATGGATCATCAGCAAACAGTTTGATAAATGAGCAGATATTAAAGTAGAAATCAAACAATAAGTCAAGTCAATGTAGTTTATACCCACATCAAAAATGTAACGTGAAAGATGCTAAAAGGTAATAATGAAAGTTTTGTGAGAGCTTTTGTAGCAGGAGCGCCACCATCTTTCTTTATTCCAACCTGTGACGTCATTGGTTTGGGGGTCTTGCCTGAGTTCATGAGTGGTGTCAGTAGTGTGTTGGTCCTTTAAAGAAAAACTAGTTGTATATGTTACATAATGTTTGATTACTATGGAAATCAATTTAATAAATACAGTTAACTTGACTGTAAGATACAGTATATGTACCCATAATACCCAGAAAACCTTGCTTTGTGTGCTGATGGGATTGCTAATGTGTTTCCTTACAGATGTCAGACTTCTCGTTCCGGTCAAACAAATGAGTCTTGTCTGCAAAAATAAAAATTTTGATATTTAGATTTTATTTATCCAATAAAAAAAATACACATACATTCTTTTCTCTGTATTTGTGAGGATTTTGTGATGAGGTATGAAAAACTAGCAGAGATTTATCTTCATTGTTATGTTATCAAATAAATAATAACACAAATGTATATGTTGTTAGCAGTTTGTTTTCAAAATGTTTGCTATGTCACACCACAGGACACATGTACGGTTTATTCATCAAATACACTGTATTGAGAAAAGTAACATGTTCTTATGAACAGGTTTAACAACTTTAGTCATTTCTGGGAGAACAAATGTGAATGCTTCAGGATGTTATAATATTCTATTGTGTGCAGGGCTCTGTTCTATTCAAACATGTCGTTGTGTGCGTCTCAATCAGCTACTTGTTCAGTAGTCAGGGCACTGATCATGGAGTCGGCCATTTTAAAGCTGTCTCATTACATTTGTTCACTAAAAATTCCCACAATGCAACGCAAAAGTTATGGAACATCAATGCTCACTATGTTCTCTTAATGGAAATCTTGTGACATTTTTTGAATCCGTTTTACCGAAATTGCACGAGCCAACTTGATGAAACACGACAGAAATGTGTGTAAACACACATTGCTTGACAGGCAGTGAACACAATTTACTTAACAACCAAATCTGTGCACTGATATGTAACTAATTATTATAATATTTAAGCGTTTCTCATACAGTCTCAGTCGAGAGGGACAGGTCTCCTCTGATGTATCACAGCTGCACTCAGTGACTTTAATAATAATTATTGAGTAAATATTTAAGAATATCACAGAGAGCTTATTAAATGAGATAAAACAAATTGCTTTGTTAAAAATGGTGAAGATAAAAAATTTCACTTAGAAATTGTTAGCATAGAAAAATGACAGGAATTATCAGTATCGGCTCATGCAATGTACGCATGCTTAAACTCACATGCACATATACTAAAAGCATGTGATCTTCCTAAATGTCCCAAGTTCAAAAAGCCTGTAAAAATTTGTGAAAGACTATCTATAGCCAATATAGACAATGGAAACAGAATTTCTTTTTTAATAGTGATCTTGACCATAGGTTGTGCTATAATTCACACTGATTATTCATATTCACACTCCACAGAATTCATCAGCGTTGGTTTGGTTCCGATCGGGCAAAAATCCAGGGACTAGTTCATTTTTTTTTCCATAAAATGCAAATTAGCGGGGAAATTTGCATACCGGAAATGAAATCGGAGATATATGTTTTTTAAGTTTTGAGCCAATTTCCTTTTGAAATTTGAACACTCCGAGAGTTTTTATAACACTGTGTAAGTATTAAAAATACAACACTTTTAAAAGTGTTTATTTAACTCAATTTAGTGTGGACCTATATAATCCCCGAAAAAGTGTTGATGTTCACACTGCAGGTGACAGCGACTTCTGAGGCCTTCTGATTGTGCCTTCTCCTCCTGTGCTGGCTTGTGCCCACAGAAGTGGTGTGGATTCTTCGAACCTTCGCCTGTTGAAACGTTAAGTGCCGCCGGCCAGTGACGATTTCACTCTTCGTTTGGCTTTGATTAATGCTAGATCGGTAGCTAATAAGATGTTTTTGCTGAATGATTTTTTCACTTCACGTGAGCTGGATTTCATGTTTTTTACAGAAACCTGGCTTCAAGCTGGTGAGTCAATTTCTTTCTCTGAACTTTCTCAATTTTCTTCTTTCCTCTTGATAAATATGAGCTAAAACAAGTAGTGGACAAACTGTTGAAGATAACTTTTCAGCATTAGTTAATCTTTGTTAAAGTTAGTTAGGGCTAATAAAATGCAGCTGTTAATGTTTTGTTCATGTTAGTTCACAGTGCATTAATAATGTTAGCAAGATTTTAATAATGCATTAGTTGTAATGAGGAAGCGGAGTTCGACGTGGAATCCATTTGCAAAGGATTTATTGAGCAGCAACAGAAACAATCAGATATCGTACACAGGCAGTGGGTCAATTCCAGGAAATCAGTCCAATCAGGCAGGCAAATCAGAAGGGATAGTCCAGATAATCAAAGACAAACAGGCAGAATCATACACGTGGTCAGCAAACAGGAAATCAAAGGGAACCGCTCGGTAAGCAGTGTAACTGGCAATACTTCGCAATGCACGGATGTAGCTTCTCTAAATAGTCACAAAACAGGAAGTCAAGATAGAAGCAGCAAAGGGAGTGGATCTCAGTTAGTATTCAGAGGATGGCTCCCTCTGCTGGCGTGGCATTACATAGTAAATGTTTAAATTAACATTAACAAAGATAAATAAATGCTTTATAAGTGCAGTTCATTATTAGTTCATGTTAACTAATTAACTAAGTTAACTAATAAACCTTATTGTAAAGTGTTACCGAATCAGTTGACCTTTAAGCTAGTTCTTTTACATCTTCCCGGCTAAATACAATTATGTTTTAATTATATTATGATGATGAGCCGTTGTATTATTGTGAAAACATTATTTTGATAATCACAGTAAGAATCACATATTATTTTGTAGCAGATCTGAGTTTTGACTGATGATGTTCTCCCATTTTATTATTATTAGGCTATTAGCCTACCTTCCCCTTCAGTCGGTCTCTCGACGTTTTGTAGAGAGACTGACTGGGGGTTTGATCTTGAGAACCTACCTTCTCCAAGTTAATTAATTATTAAACACCAATGGGTTTGGCAAATGGCACACGCACGCCAGTCTCCGCTTCCTTTATACATACGAGTATAAAGGAAGATGGCAGCGGTCATTCACTCTTCCTTTGTTCTTCGGAACCTGTGTTGGCACATGCTGTCAGCTATTTACTCGACTCCGATACTTTTTACACTGCTGGATTTACGACGTAGAGCAGCGGACTTCTCCTTTCGGTGGACTTCCCCTGGGTGTTTCGGCAGAAAGCTACAGACCTTAGAGGTAAGTTCCCTGTGTCCTTGGGTGCGACAGACAGGAGTCTGACGGCCATGATACCTGTGTCACTTGCTTGGGGCTCAAGCATGCTGAGGCAGGTTTCACTGATTCGGCATGTCCTGTGTGTGCGGACATGGCAATCAGGGTGTTGCGGTCACGGTTGGCTACGTTCTTTTCGAGCACTGCCACCACCCCGTTTGCTTCCCAGGCGTGTTCAGCTACCATTTCGGCGAGGTTGACCGCTTTGGCGAGTGGCGGGGGTAAGTATAGTTTTAAAGAGTAGGAGTTGTAGGAGTATACATATTCAGGGGAGCGCAACGATGGGTGTTATTTGTGATCTTATGTGGTGGTGGGCCGGTCTGGGCCAAAATGCCAGGTCCCAGTCCATCCCTGGACCTGGAGAACTATTTGGACAGGTTCCTGGAAGCCGCAGGGGAGATGGTCCTCGGGGAGGGCAGAAGTGACAGCGTTGTTCAACCGAGGCCTAAAGGTCCCCCTATCACCAGTGGAGATGAGGAAGCTGAGATCGCTGGACTTCGAGGGTGTGATCAGGTTCGCCATAAACCGACCGGAGCCCAGGGTCTCAGTCCATCTGAATTATCCAGCTCCGTTGGCAGCCATCCCTTAGGGTCACAGCCTGGAGCTCGGGGTCGTGACCACCGCTGCACTATTAGCCTCGGCCCCTGCTTCCCCACCAGCCAGCCTGCATGGCAAGCGAGGGAGGATAGAGTCCGTGGGGTACCCAGCCGGTTCTCCATCCTTTCCGTTGTCAGTGTTTTAGTTTCCCTAAACGTTTATCACTAGCGTCTGTCTTGTCTCTTGTCAACCTTTTCCCCCCAATTGTGTACTGGTGTTTTTATTCATTTATTAGATATTATTTATTAGAATGATTTAGCTTAGTCTATAAATACCATGTACTGTGCGGTGTTTTATCTTTCTGTGTTATTGATTTTCTAGCCTGGTGGCAGAATCATGACAGGGCCATGTGTTTTGTGTTGAGAGAAACATATTATTGTCAGTCATGACACAATATGCGTTCTCTCCAGTCTTATCTCTGGCCCCGCCCCTCTCGTTTCCTCGTTAGCTTCCATTAGTGTTTCATTCCCCACACCTGCCTTGTGTTAATTATCTTTTGTTAGTTTTCCCTATTTAATGCCCTAATGTTTGCTGTCCTGGGTGAGTTCATTTTGTGATTCCCCGTGCTGGTATGTGCCATGTCTTGACGGTTAAAGAAATTCTCTTTTCTTTTGGTCATGTTTCCTGAACCTGTTAGTTGTGTTTTCTCTTTTTAGGTTTTTATTCATCTTACTTGGTTTTGCCCCCCTGTTGGGAAGTTTTTATTCTAGTTTTAGCTCGTTCCTTGTTTTTCCCCATTGTGGGTTTTTTTTGTAATAAAATTCTGTTCAGCACAGCTGCCTGCACTTGGCTTCTGCCTTCTCATATCTGTTTCTACAATAAATAAATGTTTTCTGGTTTTGATTACCTGTTGAAAGTAATTGAATCATTAATAAACATCGTAAACGAACAACTTTTCGACAACCTTTGTGCATTTAGTGTTAAAGACTGATCAAAAGTTTGATGAATTTATCTTGGTAAGCAAGAAAAAAATGCTTTGGATAAGCATCATTATCTGAAGGCATTCTGGAGGGCAACGGAAGACATTCAGAATCTGATCAGGTAAGCAACATGCTTTGAAAAGTGACATAAGATATGAAATATACAATAATAAGAAAAAACAACATAAAACCCTGAAGTCTCCAGTCTGACAGCCTATTTTGCATCAAGATATTAATGCATCTGCTTTAGAGTAAAAAAATAACGAATAAATACATTTATTAAGCAGGTATTTCGTTAAAATCCCCTTTTTATTTAATCAGTTATAATGCATCTGTAAATTACTTACTAATCATTAACTAACAAATCTATAAATGCTTTATGAATGGAACCCTAATGTAAAGTGTTACCAAAAGAAATAAACAATTGGAGAAAACATGAAATAACAGAACATTAAACAAGACTAATAGTCACGACTTGAGATATATTTAATTGCATTTAGGTAAGGCAAGTTTATATATGTATAGCACATTTCATACACAATGGTACTTCAAAGTGCTTTACAGAAAAAAGAATCATCTAAAATAATCAATTAAACAAGGAATTTAAAGTTAATTAGAATAAACTGATTATACATGAACTATAGTGCAGTCAGTTCGGACAAGGCACAGTGCTCATGTAGCACATCTGATCTCTTCTGGAAGCTGATTCCAGCTACGAGTGGGATAAAAGCTAAAAGCGGATTTCCCTTGTTTAGAGTGAACCCTTAAAATCAATCCTAAAAGTAACTGGAAGACAGTGAAGGGATCGAAGGATGGGTTTGATATGCTCTGTTGTTCTGGTTCTAGGGAGAATGCTGACTGCAGCATTCTGAATGAGCTGCAGCTGTCTAATGGCTTTCTTGGGAAGACCGATGAGAAGACCATTGGAATAATCCACCCTGCTGGTAATGAAGGCATGAAAAAGTTTCTCCAAGTATTGACTGGAAACAAAATATCAAATCCTTGCAATGTTTTTCAGATTAGATTAGATTAGATTCAACTTTATTGTCATTACACATATACAAGTACAGTGTAAGGAAATGTAGTTTAGGTCTAACCAGAAGTGCAGTTAGCAAGTGCAGGATATACAGTTAGAATAAATACAGAATACAATATGAGAGAAGATAGTATCATCAGATGATAGTATGCTGATTTTATTACCGCTTTAACATGAGTACTGAAACTAAGGTCTTACTCCAGAATTACACCAAGATTCTTGACTTGATTTTTAGTTGTTTGCATGACACATTTAGTGATAACAACCAAGGTGTGGAATGTCATAAACACAGATACACAGATACAATAAAGAATTTATGACTAAACAAAACCTCATTCAGCCAAACCCTACTGATGATAAAATATCAAGAGTGAATGACAACTTAAACCAAATATGGATAAAGAGCAGAAAAACAAAAAGATATGAAAAATATAGGAACAGAGACATATGACATAACATACAATTCCAAAACTACCATAAAAGGTGATTATTCCCAAGATCATGTGTGGAGGTTCAGGGACCTATTTGAGATAGCATTTTACTCACACTTTCATTATAATAAAAGGCATTACAAGGAACTTGAGTTATCATATAACAATTTTTATCACCTGCTACTGATTGCTGTATGAAGTTTGTGTTTTTGCTGCACAACATCATGCACTGACAGAAAAAAAATTGGGAAAATAGTATGTAACTGTCACTGGTGCAGTACCCTTTCCAAAAGTACATAAACTCTAAGACATTTTTAAAGGGTACCGTCCAAATGACCTCTTGAGAACATTTTCAGCCATTTGTTCTGACAGCGTCATGCATTTAAATATATATTGCATTCATACATAAAACTTGACTTTGAAAATGTTTCTCCACCTGTTGAGCTGTCAAAAATGCAGATCCATAACCCAAGTTTAAATAATAACTAATTTATCAAAAAACATTTAAATGTATTTATTTGTAGGTATTCTGTTACCCCAAAAGTGAATGTTTCTGTATAATGACTCAAAACATTGTGTTGGACCAAAGACATACACTCTAAAAAATAGTGATAAATTGCACTAAAAGTGGTTCTTTGCTTGTAGTGCTATATAGAACCATATTTTGGTGCTTCATGGTGCCAAAGAACTATCTTTGGTATGACTGAGGTGCGATATAGAACTGCTGAAGAACCATACAGTGCTATATAACCAGCGGTGTAGTGGAGGGTATATGGCGTATACTCACTTCTTTATCAGTCGACATTGCGTATACCAACTTGTGTAGTGCAGGGTATGCAGAGGTATACGGCGTAAAACCTCTGTAATTTTTCAATGGTATGTCATAAAAGTTGTGATTAACAGGACAAACTGAATGAATTACTGCCAATATTGTAGAAAATGCCTCAGCATTCTAGAAGCACTCATCAATCTAATTGAAATGGCCAACCAAAGGAAGGAAACTGAGCATTACTGTCCAATCAAATGAAAGAAGATGGGAGTTGCTTTTGACAGAAGGCCAGCTTGAGGTCAGTTTAACTGTGAAAGAACGTAATGTAAGTAGCTTAATCATGTTTTATCATAGAAATGTCAAGTGGACCTCCGGCTATTTGGCTGAGTGCAAAACGCTGGCTACTTCGCTTTCTTCCTCTTTCCACAGCTCTCGGGAGTTTGCGTGCCCGTGGTGTTGTTTACTGTTGTTTACTGGTGTTGTTTACTGTGGGCACGCTCGACCCGCATCAACATGGCAAACGACCGAATGTAAAATTCAGTCATATAAACTACAAAACGTGAAAGCGCATGGCTTACTCAGGTGTGTTGAGGTTGTGGTTAAAACAGCTATAATGTTTGCAAATATTTTAAATGCTTCACTTCTAAATGAATTTCTCATTCTTTAATTCTGTATATTCATTCATGTTAACTCTTTTAAATAAAAAAACTAGTTTCTGCAACTTTTGTAATTTGATATCAATGTTATTACTCAAAAAGTTAAAGGGATGGTTCACTCCATACTGCACATTCTGTGATCACTCGTTTACCTTAATGTCATTCAAACCCAAACGCTCTTTTATGAAACAAAGATTGCATAAGATTTTTATAAAAATATTGACCATGAGTTTACTTTTTTACTGATGCTGATAATCATAAAAAAAGACAGACAAGGTTGTACGTTAGCTGTTGTTATCGAATATATATATATCAAGGAAGTCAAACTATTTTTGGACATTTTTTTTTTAAATCCTGTGTACTGCCCTGGTTGTCTCTTCATGTAGCCTGAAGGCCGGGATTGGTTGCAGAATCTGCACCTCTTGTGTTACCATCACTCATTTCTGATACGAAAATTCAAAATGTGCATAAAACCATGTAGGAAATCTTGCTACATTATATCATCGAGGGGTTCATCCTTTGCTGGGTTGGTTTAAAAATGGGGGCATAAATGAACAGTATACCCACTTCTCCAGTCACCACTATACACCGCTGTATATCGCACCTCAGTCACCCCCAAGAACCAAGATATGTTGCCCTCTAGAACTTAAAGTGGTTCCCCAATAGTTACTGGCAAAGAATAACTTAAATGCTATATAGCACCGTCTTTTTTAGAGTGTACCGTAAAAATAAAGAATTCTCAGGAAATCACTACAAACGATTGTACCGTCTTGGTCTTATTCTCTGTGCAAGTCTTCTGAAATAATTTTTGAATCTTTGCCAGTACTTCTTAAACGATTTTCTTTCTCCCCCCTCTACCTCAAATGGTTCCTCTTGTTTAAATCTCTGTGCCCCATCAAACATCTCATCTGTGTAGTATCCTCCTCCATTCTTCTCTATCATTGTGTCGATCTTCAGCATCAGATCACTGACCTGCTGTCTGTTTGTCAGATCATTGATGTTGAAGATGTGATACCCCCCACAGCTATCTACAATAGATTTTAAGTCTTCAACTTCATTTATTTCTGAGTCAAATGTCTCCTGATCAATATCTTCCCCACTTGTAAACATTAGTATTAAATATTTCAGCACACCTTCTTTAAAAATGTGTGTAATATGGGTCAATACCTCGGCCTCCTGCTTTGTGAATCTATTTACATGAAGAACACACAAGAATGCATGAACTCCTGATGAAGACAGAAAAACACTCTTTGCAATCTCTTTTGCCACCTCCTCTTCTAACATGTTTGTGTCAAAAAAACCCGGAGTGTCAATGACAGATACAGTTCTGCCATCAATCTCTGATTCCTCGGCATTACAACACTTTGTAACAGAGATTAGACTTTGCTTACATGTGAATTTCTTCTCTCCCAGTATAGTGTTTCCCGTTGAACTTTTTCCAACACCAGTCTTCCCCAGAAGAAAGATCCTTAAGTTAGGAGGGTTTCTGTTTCTCTGTGCCTGTTCCTCCACTGGTGAAAAAATGTAACTCTTATATTATATAATACAGTATAATCCATTCTCTATTTTGTTCAGCATCAAGGATAATGTTATCATATTGGATTTGGAAGCAGCACGTTAAAATATAAAAGTTTATTCATTTCTATCAAAAATGTTATAGGTAACCGTTATAAGATGTAAACGTTTTGCTTTAAAGTTTACAAAATATTTTTTTATTTATATTTTAATAAAGAAGCAGTATCAAGTTTCAAATCTAAAACTTTCTACAACTACTCATTTCAAATTAGGTCACATTTGAAAAGCCATTATAATGTCATGTTCACATAGTGAGTATAAATATCAATCAGGGAAAATAAAGCAACGGTGGAGACAATTAAACAAAGTGATCCATTAACAAAATGAAGAACAAACAGGAGGAGATACAAACACAAAAGGGAGGACATGACACAACCAACATATAAAACATATTAAATAATTACTTGAAACAATCCTAAAGTTAAGATAAATGCTGATGTGCCCTTTAAAATACAAGTTTCCCCTGGATGGCTCCCTCAGGTAGAACCGTGACTTGCTTCACATAATAATCCCACAAATGCCTGACTGTTTAAAAGTACTGTTGTTCCCACCCAGAAAACAGAGTATACGTTCTGACGATGTCGCCAGTTCGTCTTCATTTGGTCACAGTTACATTATTTTGTGACCACGTTCCGAGGACGTCTTGGCAGTGTCCATTTCTTAAAATCTTTGCTGACGTTCCAGAAACGTTGTAGCCACATCTTCAAATAATGTTGTGAATTAATCCCATTGAAAATGTTGCAGCGATGTGGTATGCTGGTCTCCAGATAACCTGGACACTAGTCATTTGATTAATGAATTTTCATTTCTATTTATTGTTTTTTTACAGTAGTCAACAATCAAAGTTGTCCAAAGACAAGAATGGATATTGTTTAAATGTTGACTATTGTATATGCAAAGTTTATGATCAAATCTGTTATATTGTTCAAACGAATGCAATAAAACCAACTTTTCTAAAGATACAACAATGTAATCTGTGTTTTCTATTTGTTTAACGCACTCATCTGATATGATGAGCTCTCATCATTTAATCATTAACGGTCATTCATTTCGTTTTACCTCACTGCAAAATATATTACTTAGTGGTTTATTAATAATCTTTCTTCACTTAATACCTCACAAATGTTAGACTTCCGATCGATATGGTGAATTTAAATTAACTTTCTGGTGAAGACGCATTTAAATGTTTTATCTAAATCCCGCTAAACTGATGTGGTACGACAAGAATATAATGTTTATCTTAAAGATAATGTTTATTAATCTCTGTCAATAAAAAAAAGGATTTATTCGTGGACAAAAAACACCCTCGTCGCACTGTTGTACTGTATGTGTGCGCATGTTGCGTCTAACCTAGCAAGCATTTCCTGTTTGACACAGCTTGTTTTTCTCAACAATATAACAAAATATAAACACCACAAGCATATGTGGAGTTGACTGTTTATGTGTGTTTTGTAAGTTAATATGGACATTCTGCTTCCTCAGCTGTGTTTACTTTCACCTTGTGTAATGTGTTTTTTCTTTAGGCTACTTTAGAAGAGATTACAATCTATATGAATCACTTAAAAATGTGATTCTGTATGTCTTCAAAATAATGTGCATGTAAATATGCCGCTGCCTTACCACTGCTGCAATCAGCACTTTGACTTTGCTGGCTTCTGTTCCCTGAAAATAAAACATGACACATAAGCACACAAACAGATAAAACTGACTGATTTCCCCAATGAACATTAGTGGCTGGATTTAATGGCAGAGCGACAAAACGTAATTTTACTGCACCCCTCACAAGTTAAAAGCACCAAAAGGTCCTGCCATGAAGCATCATAAAAAATGACATATAATGTTTGACACTTACGTAACTCTGTGTCCCCAACTCTTGAAAATTCGTCTGTGAAGTATACACAAAAGAAAACATCATATAAACATACAAACACAACTAAACCAACACCTACAGAAACTGAGTGACTTTGTTTTTACCCATTATGTAAAGTACTCGATCGCACACCTTTCCAAGTCTTTAGAACCAAATTTTACATAAAAGTCTTCAGTGTAGTCTGTCTTTGAACAAAAGTGAAGTGTTCAAGTGCAAGACATGCAAGAAGAAATACATGTTGGAACACGTAAAAAACGTGGTCGCTGTTGTGGTAATACGTCTGACTCTGGCACGCACTAGCATGAGGAAACCATGGGAGCCTGCTGATAAAAAGTCTACGGTGCAATATGTAAACATGCTGATGTGGCAGTCTATCATAATAATACACGAGGTAGGAAACCGAAACAAGAGCTTCAAATGCCTTAGCTTTATGTACTGTTTAAATGTGTAACGCTTTGCACTCGGACAAATGAGAACACCACAGTGTTGCAGTGAAGAGGTTTATTGACTCTGGATAGCATAAACTCCACCAGAGTTAAATAAACAAAAAACAATAATCCAGAGATCGAACATCCAAAACAAATACTGAGATATTCCAAAATCATAGGCAAGAGACACTAGAACAACAACTGACACACAATAATCTAACAGGTGGTGGTGAAACAAAAGTGTACATATAGTTGGGAATTGGGTGCAGGTGATGGCGTAATCAGTACTCAGGTGTTTGTGAATGGAGGAATCTGTCCTCTGACAAGGAAGACGTGGTCAAAAGTAACGTCCGTGGGCAAAAACAGGGAAAAATGACTAGGGACCAACGGAAGTGTTACAGTACTCCCCAAGGGTGGGGGGGTTCACGTCCTGGAGACTCATGGAGGACACAGGGGAAAAGACAGGGTGTCTCCAGGACGTCGCCAACGACACCGGGAATCCGTGGTGCCGGTAGCTCGTGAGGCCTGGAGAGTGCTGGCCGCACCGGAAACCTAAAGGGTGTCGACTATTTGGGATGTCTATGTGGCGGCCACACCGAGAAAATGGACTCTGGGCAGTCTTCGGGATGGGGCTCTTAGCAGGCTTCAGGACACTCCAGAAGGCCGGACGGGGCCGTCTCGGGAAACTCTAAGAAAGGCTGCGCAGCGGGCACTGGCGGCTGGGCAGCGGCTCAGTCTGAGGAAGTCCTCCACGTATCTCTCAGATGGTACCTCAGATTGTCTTCTGGAGAGGTATTGAGCCGCAAGTAGTACCATCCTTCCCTGAGGATGGTACTCCCCTGGTGGTACTAGGCGACTTCAACATCCACATTGGAAAGCCACAGGCTGCTGACTTCGTCAACCTGACCGCATCATTTCTCCTCGAGCAGGTTTCCACATCAGCAACCCACAAGTCTGGAAACCATCTAGATTTGATCTTCACAAGGTACTGCTCCACTCATCACCCTCAGGTCACCCCGCTGCACACGTCTGATCACTTCTTCGTCACCCTTGACCTCGACCTCACTGCTCCGGATATCGCAGATGTCTCACCGATGGTCACCTTCCGGCGCAACCTGCGGTCTCTCCCTCCCTCCTGTTTTTCCTCTGCTGTCCTCTCTGCACTCCCCCCCTCTGATGAGCTCTCTCTTTTGAATACAGGCAATGCCACAGCCACTCTGTGTTCCACGCTTTCATCCTGCTTGGACAACCTATGCCCTCTTGCATCTGGACCAGCCCGTCCATCCCCGTCGGCTCCCTGGTTATCGGATGTACTGCGTGAGCATCGCGCCAGCCTCCGGTCAGCTGAGAGAAAATGGCGCAAGTCAAAAGACCCTGCAGACCTCTCTCTCTACCAATTTCTTCTCTCTTCTTTCTCTGTAGATGTCACCTCTGCAAAAACAGATTACTACCACTCGAGGATCTGCAACTCTCCGGACTCTCGAACGCTCTTCAAAACCTTCTCTGCTCTCCTCTGTCCGCCTGCTCCCGCACCTTCATCGGAGTTAACAGCTGCTGATTTTGCATCGTTCTTCGTAAAGAAAACTACTGCCATCAGCAGCCAGTTCTCTACGCCACCATCTGTCGAACCCGCCCACATCCCTGACACGTGTGTGCTCCCTGCCTTTTTTCCTCTGTCTGAAGCTGATGTCTCAAAGATCATTGGCTCCAACCACCCTACCACCTGCCCACTGGATCCCATCCCCACCCATCTCCTCCAGGCCATCTCTCCAACGGTTGTGCCTGCTCTGACCCACATCATCAACTCTTCGCTCACCACTGGGACATTTCCCACAGCGTTCAAAGAGGCTCGCATCACACCGCTTCTAAAGAAACCCACCCTGGACCCTACACTGCTAGAAAACTACAGGCCTGTCTCCCTTCTTCCCTTCATCGCCAAAGCCCTGGAGCGAGTTGTGTTCAATCAGCTCTCCTCCTTTCTCATGCAAAACAACCTCCTGGACAGCAATCAGTCTGGGTTCAAGACCGGTCATTCCACAGAGACTGCACTGCTCTCAGTCATCGAAGCCCTGAGACTGGCAAAAGCATCATCCATGTCTTCTGTGCTCATCCTACTGGATCTGTCTGCTGCCTTTGACACTGTCAATCATCACATCCTCCTGGCTTCTCTCAGTGCTATGGGTGTCTCTGGAATGGCGTTGCAATGGTTTGAGTCCTACCTCTCGGGCAGGTCATTCAGAGTATCCTGGAGAGATGAGGTCTCCGCGTCCCAACAGCTCAACACGGGGGTGCCACAGGGCTCAGTGCTTGGACCGCTACTCTTCTCCATTTACATGACATTCCTCGGCTCGGTCATTCAGAAGCATGGCTTCTCCTATCACTGCTATGCGGACGACACACAACTCTACTTGTCATTTCAACCGGACGATCCGACGGTCGCTGCTCGCATCGCGGCATGCCTTAGTGACATCTCGCTTTGGATGAAGGATCATCACCTGCAGCTAAACCTTGCAAAAACGGAACTGCTTGTGATCCCGGGCAACCCAAAGATTCACCACAACCTTGCCATTCAACTAGGCTCATCAACGATTACACCGTCCAGCACAGCCAGAAACCTGGGAGTGGTAATCGATGATCGGCTTAACCTCACAAGTCATGTTGCCAGCACCGCCCGGTCCTGTAGATTCATCCTCTACAACATTAGGAAAATTAGACCTTTCCTATCGGAGCACTCTACGCAAGTCCTAGTCCAGGCTCTTGTCCTGTCCAAACTGGATTATTGCAATGCGCTTCTGGCTGGACTTCCTGCTTGCACAATCAAACCTCTCCAGATGATCCAGAATGCGGCGGCAAGAGTGGTCTTCAATGAACCGAAGAGAGCGCATGTAACTCCGCTCTTCATCAGGTTACACTGGCTCCCTGTTGCCGCCCGCATAAAGTTCAAGGCTTTGCTCCTGGCCTACAAGACCAACACCGGATCTGCACCATCGTATCTCCATTCGCTAATGCAGATCTATGTTCCTGCCAGATCACTGCGGTCTGCAAAGGAACAACGACTAGTGGTACCATCCCAAAAAGGAAAAAAGTCACTCTCCCGTACCTTCACTGGATCTGTTCCACATTGGTGGAATGATCTACCTGCTGCTACAAGATCAGCAGACTCGGTTGCCATCTTTAAAAAACGCATAAAAACGCATCTCTTCCGTCAACACGTCGCTGATTGAGTTTTTCCTAATGCTCTTCCCTTTCCTTCTTAAAAAAAAAAAAAAAAAACTCACTATTCTTAGCTTTCATACTGTGCTAGGCTTTAATGGACTAGTTTGATGCACTTATGTATTTTCGTTGCCTATGTTGTTATAATTGCTTCCAATGTTTCCTCATCTGTAAGTCGCTTTGGATAAAAGCGTCTGCTAAATGACTAAATGTAAAAATGTAAATGTAAGTAATCCGTCTGTATGTGTTCATCGCAGTGTTAGGTCAGGTCTTCTGTACAGTTCATAGTTCTGTGAAGGGGTCCGGGCTTGAAGGAGTCGGGGTGGTCTGTGGTGTGGTCAAGTTGGTTGGTCGAATTATTCTGTAACGCTTTGTGTTCAGAGGAGAACACCACAGAGTTCCAGTGAAGAGGTTTATTGACTCTGGATAGCGTAAACTCCACTAGAGTTAAATAAACAAAAAACAATAATCCAGAGATCGCAAAACAAGAGGACCAGTTTTCCACACACACTCTCATAACTCACGCACAGAAACACTTTTGAAGCAGGACAGGAGCGTTGAAGGTAGGGGCTGAAAGCTCACGTTACCCCAAGGTGTCCGATGTAGCCGAAGCTGTAGTACCATAGGCGGAGTTTGACATTCGAGCCAGGGGGGGCAAAAAAAAAAAATCATTGTAGCAGCTGGGACCTGGGCTATCAATTGGGGAACACAGCACTAACACATATGGACACAACAAACATGCTTAATAAACACATATATTTATTTTTAACCCAAAGAAGAAGAAAAAACAGTACAACAATACAATCATTCTATTAGTAAACAGGTAAGCCACTTGACTTTGCATCGCATCTTCGGACACAATTAGGATCAACGCAATAAAATGCGGACCACTTTTGTTAAAATATTATCTTCAACCAAAACGAAAAGATTTTTAAAGTTTTTCTTTCCTTTTTTCAAAACACATTGTGGCAATGAGAGCGATTAAAAAACCAGTTATATTTCGCATTTTGTGTCATTTGGAGCTCGATGTTTTAAAAATCTCCTTATGTCCATATTTTTGTCCATAGCTAGCTGAGAATCGCTGGATTTACGTTACTTGTCACATGACCCAGAGCCCTGATTTTTTTTTTTACTAAAGGAGTATATGAAATCAGATGTATTACCTACCACCATTTAGTTGTTTTGTTTTATTTAAGATATTTATAATATATAATTTTTTTAAAGAATGCAATTATTTTTTTTGTTTGAACAATGCAATTACCCGTTTCAGCCGCCAGGGGGGGCAATGCTCCCCCTGCCCCCCCCGCAAACTCCGCGCATGTGTAGTACGTTAAGAACAGCGGAAATAGCAACCTGTTTGCAGGGTACACTACACGCTGTAATCCTGCAAAGGACTACACTCGTCAGCGTAGATGGAACAGAATGCAAGGTGTCTGCCGATTTTTGTCACTGAGCACGGTTTTTATCCCAAGTCATCCAATACCGTCAAAGCCATAATACTATATCAGCAAAAGAACTAGCAACATCGCTGAGTCAACAAAGCACCGTGTGCTGATGCAATTCCCGTCGAACCACCCACCCACCTACTGGCAGTTAGATCCGTGGAGATACCTGCTGTCCATATCACTACAAGTAAAGAGATACATGTTAAGCTCTAACTAACCACCCGAATTTTTAACTCATATGGGCTAAGCTCACCACCATTGGACAGGCACACGATCCCTCACATGCAAGATACTGGAGCGAGAAAAACCCTTCAAAGCATCCACAAGGAACAAACAACAACCAGATAAACATTCCAGCTTACTCTCTAATCAATCACAATTTAAATTTACAAGAGCGCCTTACCTGCATCTGACGGAGCAGCGATATGTGCTTTAAATGATCAGATTCACTCCAGAACACGAGCAAACACACAACCATTCCGTACCAACCATTTAAAACTATCCATAACCAAGTCACCCAACACGCCATATACACTCACCTAAAGGATTATTAGGAACACCATACTAATACTGTGTTTGAGCCCTTTCGCCTTCAGAACTGCTTTTATTCTACGTGGCATTGATTCAACAAGGAGCTGAAAGCAATCATTAGAAATGTTGGCCCATATTGATAGGATAGGATAGCATCTTGCAGTTGATGGAGATTTGTGGGATGCACATCCAGGGCACGAATCTTCCGTTCCACCACATCCCAAAGATGCTCTATTGGGCTGAGATCTGGTGACTGTGGGGGCCATTTTAGTACAGTGAAGTCATTGTCATGTTCAAGAAACCAATTTGAAATAATTTGAGCTTTGTGACATGGTGCATTATCCTGCTGGAAGTAGCCATCAGAGGATGGGTACATGGTGGTCATAAAGGGATGGACATGGTCAGAAACAATGCTCAGGTAGGCCGTGGCATTTAAACGATGCCCAATTGGCACTAAGGGGCCTAAAGTGTGCCAAGAAAACATCCCCCACACCATTACACCACCACCAGCCTGCACAGTGGTAACAAGGCATGATGGATCCATGTTCTCATTCTGTTTGCACCAAATTCTGACTCTACCATCTGAATGTCTCAACAGAAATCGAGACTCATCAGATCAGGCAACATTTTTCCAGTCTTCAACTGTCCAATTTTGGTGAGCTTGTGCAAATTGTAGCCTCTTTTTCCTATTTGTAGTGTAGATGAATGGTACCCGGTGGGGTCTTCTGCTGTTGTAGCCCATCTGCCTCAAGGTTGTGCGTGTTGTGGCTTCACAAATGCTTTGCTGAATACCTCGGTTGTGACGAGTGGATATTTCAGTCAAAGTTGCTCTTCTATCAGCTTGAATCAGTCGGCCCATTAAACCCTAGAAATGGTTGTGCGTGAAAATCCCAGTAATTGAGCAGATTGTGAAATACTCAGACCGGCCCGTCTGGCACCAACAACCATGCCACGCTCAAAATTGCTTAAATCACCTTTCTTTCCCATTCTGACATTCAGTTTGGAGTTCAGGAGATTGTCTTGACCAGGACCACACCCCTAAATGCATTGAAGCAACTGCCATGTGATTGGTTGATTAGATAATTGCATTAATGAGAAATTGAACAGGTATTCCTAATAATCCTTTAGGTGAGTGTATACCTAACGCCTCTTCGTTGATTGGTCCCTGGGAGAGGCTGACAATGAATGCTACACTGACTCAACAGCATTTCCTGTTTTTCAATACTACACAAAAAGTAGAATCAAGTACAACCTGCTGAACATTTGGAAGTGAAATGTAACCAGAACAACGTCTGCATGATAGCAGGAATTCAAACAGATTGTGTCCAAGGTGGGAGGGGTCTTTGATGATGTCAAGATTTAGAAGATTTGTCATGAATTAAGACAGAACCCAAGCGCAGGCAAATGTGGTGTTAATTTTTTTTAACTTTTATTAAACAAACAACCCACGATGGGGAAAACATGAACAAAAACAAGGCAAAACCAAAACTTCCCGCAAGTGGGACAAACCCAACAAGGCCCTTTATAATAATAAATAAACCATAAGTCCACAAACTTGGAAACGGGAAACAGGAACCATGGTAATACAACACGAGGGAGGGTATGCAGGGCACACTAAGGTGAGTACATACAAACAATGAACCAACAAGGAAAGAGAGAAACTGGGGCTAGATAAAGGGAAACACTAACCAGGACTGATTACACAGGGAGAGGGACAGCAGGTGACTGGGAACAAACTTGGGAACACTATAACTGGGTGGGACAGAGGGTGGGGACTCAGGAGGGACAGGACCCTGCTTCCTAGAGGATTCGGTCACGGCACTGGAAGGTGGCCGGCGCTCCGAATAAGCCGATAGGAAGGGTTACAAATTGGTGTAAACCGAACGGCGGGGACTGCATGCTGGACCCTTTTAATCCTATCTAATTTAATGTGAATTACTTAATGCTGTATACTGTAGAGTAAATTTAAACAAATGCTAACTTTTAACGGTATGTCTCGGGTTCTATTAGCTTATTCAATATCAACTGTACCTTCAATTAGTTTGAAATAATGATATATTCAGAATGACATTTAGTAATGTCTTGATCTTGCAAATGTTGTACATTAAAAGAGTTTTATGTAAACTTTGATGTAAGAAACGGCTTTTAAAAATTAAACTGTATCATTTCTCTTGCCTATTATATTCTTTTCCATTCTATTCCTTAAAAAACTATTGTCTGCAAAAAGATAAAAGGTTGATTAATTGTGATGAAATGTTAATACATAATACCCTTTCTGTTATAATTCAAACAACTTGTAATTGATCATCATGTTTGTCTTGGTACAATGGCAAAAAATGTACAGAAAAAACAAGCTTTTACAGAGCTGAGATAAGGAAAAATCTGTGTGCTCTCTTCATTTAAGATCTAGAAGCATTCTAATACGTTGGCGAGCCACCCACAGACTGCTCAGCCAAATTCAAGAAAATCGAACAGTCAAGTTACACTTTAAGGGCTTCAGCACACTGTCTCAATCGTACCGCGCCCGGGCACGCTTGACACCTAAAGCCTGGTTTGATTGATTAGTGTGAGAGCTCGCAACCCTGGTCTGGTTGGAAGAGGTGGGCTCGAGCTTCGATTTCGAAAGAGGGCAGCTCCCTGAAAATCGGCTGTTGTAGAGCAATCGGGCTAAATGTGAGTAAATACCCTAAATTATGCTTAATCCACAAATAGATCAAGTTAACAAACTGAAAAGAGGAACAAATGTTTTCAACCTAAATGAATAACTGTTAAGATACAACTGACTAACTTTGCTTCACTATCAGACAGGTTTGGTCTGTGACTTTGAGTTTCTTGATAACTTCTTTGATCCATTCAAGAAGCAATTCAATGCCTACTGAACACAAAGAACAGGGTTTAAATGACCTTATAGCTTATGATATTTCCATTACGTAAAACGTCGAAAAGAAACGGCAAGTTTACAAAACATGATGGTTTTCCTGTAAATCACAACAAGAGTGAAGTGTGTAGAGAAGTAGGAGGTGTCAAACAAAAGTGAAAGTACAGGAGTGCTATTTTAATGAAAGCCATTTGTAACACCGGTCTGTGCTGTGAAACCTGAGTAAAATAAATAGCAAATATTAATCTGCTTGTACCAACAACCCAGATTAAAGGTAAGTCGTAGCAACTATTTGTTACTTCACTATTAATAAAAAGTGCCTCTATGATAATAAACATCAGTAGTGCCATTATAGCCTTCACGCTGAAAATATATAGCTTAAGCTAAACTCCACCATGCTTTGCTGGCATTGTGTTTGCATTAATGCTATTAGTTTTAAAAATAAACTGTTTGTAGCATGAAGTCAAACTAGAATCATACAAATAATACAATAACTATATTTCTTGCAGCGATGGATAAGACTGACTTGATGTCCTACAGTCGTGAACTTCGGGTTCTGCTGATAGGAAAAACCGGTTCGGGAGTAAGTTCCGCAGGAAACACTATTCTAGGATGTAATGCGTTTCAGTCGGGACAGAGCCTGAGATCAATTACAGACAAATGTCAACAGCACACGGCAGAAGTGTCGAATAAAATCATCACAGTGATTGACGCTCCAAACTTCTATCATTCAAGAGACATCGACGTGTGTACAGAGTTAAAGAGAGTACTACAGCAGTCTTCTGCGGGACTCCACGCAAACCTTCTGGTTTTCTCTTCGAACACTTTCACTCAACAAGACGCAGATATTGTGTCGTTATATAAACAGACGTTCGGTGAACATGTTTTGAAATACACTTGTGTGGTCTTCACACATGGAGATGAGCTTCAAAATAAAACAATTGAACAACTAATTAGACAAAATACAGAACTGTCCAAGCTGATAGAAGAGTGTGGTGGGAGATTTCACTTACTGAATAATAAAGATCAGTCAAACAGAGAACAGGTCACTGAACTACTGGACAAGATCCAAAGAAATGTGTCTGCAAATGACAACAGCTGCTATACTATAGAAATGTTTAAGGCTCAAACAAGGAAAGCTTTTCTGCAGAGATTTATGAAGCCAAAATATCTGTGTACCTTTAGTGTCATTGTGCTTCTCGTGGGTTGTGTTAATATGTGGAATGAGGGTTCGTTCGATGTTAAAACTTGTATTCATGGTTGTGCTGGGGGTGTGTTAACAACAGTGTTAGTTTCAGCGATTTGCTTTCACCAAAAGATCTTGAAATGATGCAGAAAATGACTAGGCATCCCAGGGGTTTGAGTGTTGATTTTCCTATAAATTCAGTTTTCATGGTGTTATATGCTTTCTGTTTAATTTGTTTATATTTATGATTTAATACAAAATTAATAAAGGAAAAATGTATTACTATTAAAAATATAATTTTCTATTGTTTATTTTACAAATAAAGTCTTTAAAGAAAAGGACAGCCAAATCACTATTTGTTCACAATCTTTTTTAAATTAATTATGTTGTAATGTTTATTACACAAATGGAATAACTATTCTTGAGCAGTTTTGAAATTATTGTTTATGAATAAATGACTTGGTGTACTACTGTGTGTCTTTGTGTGCTATGACAGTGTTACGTCCCCAGAGTTCTGGGTTCGTTTTATAGTCATCTTTTTAGGTCTAGTATTGCTTGTGGTGTGTGTTTGTTTATTTTACCAGGCAAGATGGCTTCTGGGACTGTCCTGGCAGCTGATTGGTGGTTCAACGGCTGATTGGGACCTCGAACTCCGCCTACTCGTCAGTGGCTGCAGCTGGCGGGGCTCTTTAAAAAAGCACAGTTTTTCCTCAGTTCTCTCTCTCTGTTCCTGCTTTTGGTTTGGTTTGGTTTGTACACTGTGTGGAGGTCTTTAGAAAACTTTTTCTGACACTGATACAAACATGTGATAATAGTTTGTAAACCTTTGTTTGGGTGTGAGTAAAGTTAATTTGTGTTCCATTTTGGAATTTGTAGCAGCAAGAGGGAGCATTTGCATTATTGTGGCTCCTAATAATTTGTGCTAATTCTTATTCTTTTCCTTGTTATTCTTAATAATTAATATTATTTTCTTTGTTGTTCCTAGGGAGTTGGGGAGTAGATTTAGAGCTACCCCGGGGTATACATCACCCGTAGGAATATGTCTCTGTCTAGAAACACCAGCTAGACCTGGACGGACCACCAGCTGTAAGTTTGGTTAGGGCGCCTTGATCGTGTGCCAGATAGGGATTATTGTATTTTATTTTTGGGGTTAGTATAGGTTAGGGGTGGGGGTTTCTTTTGTTCATTTCTTTACTTTGGTCCGTCCAGCCCTCCCCTCTTCCAAGTTAATTATTATTGTTTATCCTTTACACCATTTACTGTGGCTAAATAAAAGCTTGTTTTTTTATATATATGGTATTTGGTGTTTGTGTCCTTTTCTCCAACTGCGACTCCATACCTCCTTTACTGGCACTGGTGGGCCCGAGTAGTGGATTGTCAGGTTCCCCTCCTTTCAGGAGCTAGAACGTAACAATTGGGGGCTCATCCGGGATCTTGGCACCCCACTGCTCGGACCACCCGGTGCTCAGTGATTGGGGTGTGGTGTTGGGGTGTGAGAAGGGCCTAGAAGTTTTGCATAGCAGTCGTTGCTGTCCTGTAGTTTCTTAGTATTTGTAGTTTGTAGTGTTCGTTGTGTACTGAGTATCTCCGTATTATACTGGATGAGAGGTGAGCATGGCGGCTACTTCAGATGTGGCAGGCTTTATTGCAGAGCCCTCCTTGGGTTCATTGGTTAACCTATCTAAGGTGGATTTGTTAGCACTAGCAGACTATTACAATCTTACAGTGGATAGACAGGCTCGTAAAGCAAATTTAGTATTGGTGATTAAAAACCATTTGTTGAGTCTGTCAAGGGTAGGAGTTATGGCTGTGGAGGATGTGGAAACCGAGGATGAAACTGAGGACGAGGGCGCCTTAGAGAATCCCTCGCCTGCACGGTCGAAGGGTGTTCTGGGAGATGGAGAAGCTCCGGTGCCTCGAACTCTGCCAAGGTATGACCCGTTGTCTCCTGTGTCTCCAGAGTCTGTAGAGGTCGCTCGGCTGAAACTGAAAACGGCCCGTCTGGAAGCAGATCAAAGAGATAAGGAAGACAAAAGGAGGTATGAAATAGAAATTCGAAAAATAGAGGCCGACAAGGAAGCTCGAGTTATTATTCGGCGCATGGAACTTGAGGCAGGGGTGACTCCTCACACAGTTGGCAAACCAGGTAATTTTGATGTAGGGAGGAACATTGCGGTGGTTCCTCCATTCCGGGAGTCTGAGGTAGACTCCTACTTTTCTGCCTTTGAGCGGGTAGCTGCTGCCCTACAGTGGCCAAAAGACGTCTGGCCATTACTCCTTCAATGTAAGCTAACTGGGAAGGCCCAGGAGGTTGTGGCCTCTCTCTCTGTAGAGGATAGTTTACATTATGATGTGGTTAAAGCTACCGTGCTGCGTGCCTATGAGCTGGTACCAGAGGCTTATAGACAGCGGTTCAGAAATTATAAGAAAAGCGGTAGTAAAACATTTGTTGAGTTTGCCAGGGACAAAGAGTCCTTGTTTGACCGTTGGTGTGCAGCTAATAAAACATCTACTTATGAGGCTTTGAGAAATCAGATATTGTTGGAGGATTTTAAGAACAATTTACCTGAAAGAATCGTGATGCATCTTAGTGAAAACAAGGTGGCGACGTTGGGTCGGGCAGCCGTCCTGGCCGATGAATATGCTTTAACGCATAAAACTATGTTCACAGCATCCAGTCAGAGCAGGACATCCGCTTCACCAGCGGCTGGTGCATCACGTTCTTCATACCCTTCTACTGTTCCTCGAAAAGACGACAGGGAATGTTTTTATTGCCACCGGAAAGGTCATTTAATCTCAGATTGTTTCTTACTAAAGAACAAGCCTAAATCACCTCCGCCTGCTCGTAAGAGTGTTGGTTTAACTCAGTCTGTTTATTACCAGGACGCTAGAAGTGCCAGCAGGGTCCTTTCGGGAAAACCTGATGTGGTGTTTACTCCATTTATGTCTGTAGGGAGTGTTTCATGCACAGGGAAAACTGAAGACCAGAGGGAAATTAAAATCTTACGTGACACTGGTGCGGCTCAGTCAGTTATTCTTACAGATGTGTTGCCATGGTCTGAACAGACATACTGTGGTTCACATATACTTTTGTGCGGTATTGAAGCCAACCCAATTTCTGTGCCTTTACACTGGGTTCACTTGCATTCTGATTTGGTTTCAGGTCGGTTCCGTGTTGGCGTGGTGCCTACGCTAGCAGTGAAAGGGGTAACACTATTGCTAGGAAATGACATTGCTGGGGGTAAGGTGTCTCCAGTACTAGAAGTAACAGACAGACCCCAATCTAATGTTTCTGACACTGGCCTAGTCCAAAAATACCCTCAAGTGTTCCCTGCATGTGTTTTAACAAGGGCACAGGCTCGCATACAGGGGGATACAGTGAATTTGTCTGATACTATTTTTGAACGGGTTGAAACTGTAGATGTAGAGTTTAAACCAGAAGGGTCACCTTCTGTGGAGTCTGAGAAAGGGGGATGCGGAGTCGCTCCCCAGTTAGGTGATGTGTTGTCACCCATTACATCAGAGAGGCTGATTGAGTGGCAAAAAGAGGATGTTAGCCTTAACAAATGCTTTGCTTCGGTAGTCTCTCTTGAAAAGGCAAAAGTACAGGAGATTGCTTACCTTGTGGACGCAGGGGTTCTAATGCGTAAATGGACTGCACATAAAACGGGTGAGGATTGGGATACACTTTGGCAGGTAGTTGTTCCAACACCATTACGACAGCAAGTATTGTCACTGGCTCATAACCCTGCATGGTCCGGACATTTAGGGATAACTAAAACATACAACAGAGTCCTCCGACATTTCTTCTGGCCAGGATTAAAATCGGACATTGTGCAATACTGTAAAACCTGTCATGTATGCCAACTTGCAGGAAAAGTCAACCAACCTATTCCTCGTGTGCCACTTCACCCAATTCCTGTGATTGGAGAACCGTTTGAGCGGGTGATTATAGACTGCGTAGGTCCATTACCAAAAACTCGAACAGGTAACCAGTTTCTGCTTACCATTATGTGCAGTGCCACTCGATACCCGGAGGCTATTCCTCTCCGGACAATTACAGCTAAGACAATTATGAAGAGTCTAATCAAGTTCTTTTCCACCTTTGGTCTCCCCAGAGTGATCCAGACGGATCAAGGAACTAATTTCATGTCCAAACTGTTTTCTTCTGCATTGAAAACGTTGTCCATATCACACCAGGTTTCCAGCGCTTACCACCCAGAAAGTCAGGGTGCTCTTGAACGCTGGCACCAAACCCTCAAAACCATGCTGAGAAAATATTGTATGGAAACAGGTGCTGATTGGGATCAGGGGGTGCCCTTTGTTTTGTTTGCTGTTAGAGAAACAGTGCAGGAATCATTAGGGTTCAGCCCTGCTGACCTCGTGTTCGGACACACTCCTAGGGGTCCGTTAAAAGTGTTAAAGGAGAGTGTTCTATTTGGTGGGCCCAGTAGCGCCCCTAAGAATGTGTTAGACTTTGTTAGTCAGATGCGGGAGAGGTTGCATGCTGCTTGCATGCTAGCCCAGGAATCTCTCTCTTCCTCTCAGTCACGTATGAAAAAACAGTATGATAAACAAGCAAAAGACCGTGCGTTTTTGCCAGGGGATCAAGTACTGGTTTTATTACCCATCCCAGGTTCATCACTGTCTGCTAGGTTTTCTGGACCGTATGTTGTGGAACGCAAAGTCAGTGATACTAACTACATTATCAATACACCAGATCGCAGGCACTCCTCTCGTTTGTGTCATGTTAACATGCTTAAAGCATATCATGTGCGTAATTCTTCCGATAACCCCTCTAGTGTTTCGGTTCAGTCTGAGGGATCCAGCATGGCGTTGGTGGTGCCTGTGCCTACTGTGGACCTAGAGGAGAACAATAATGATGGTTTGGAATTGCGTCACTCATTACAACAGAGTAAGCGTCTTAGTAATTCAGAGATGCTACAAAACTTACCTTCATTAATGGAACATTTGGATGACAGTCAAAGAGATGATCTAGTCTCTCTAATACAGTCTTTTCTTACAGTGTTCCAAGATGTTCCTAAGAGCACGTCTGTTTTGGCGCATGACGTCGATGTTGGCAGTACATCTCCTATTCGCCAACATCCGTATCGAGTAAACATAAGAAAACGAGAGTTAATGAAAGAAGAGGTAGACTACTTGTTAAAACATGACATGGCAAAACGTAGTCACAGTGCTTGGAGCTCCCCATGTATTTTGGTTCCGAAACCAGATGGCACGTCTCGTTTATGCACGGACTACCGTCGAGTAAATGCTGTAACTGTGCCAGATTCCTATCCGCTGCCTAGGATAGAAGATTGCATTGACCGGATTGGTTCGGCTGTTTTTGTAAGTAAACTCGATTTGCTTAAAGGTTATTGGCAAGTGCCCCTCACCCCACGGGCTTCTGACATTTCGGCTTTTGTGACCCCTGATAATTTTGTACAATATACAGTTATGCCATTTGGGATGTGTAATGCACCTGCTACTTTTCAGCGTTTGGTTAACATTGTGTTTGATGATGTTCCCAACTGTACAGCTTACCTTGATGATGTAGTAATATACTCACCCACATGGGCCGAACACCTCTCCACGTTGAGGTTGGTGTTCCAGCGTTTGGAAAACGCTTCGTTAACCCTCAACTTGGCTAAATGTGAATTTGGTAAAGCTACTGTAACATATCTGGGGAAACAGGTGGGTCGTGGACAAGTGCGTCCCATTGCTAGCAAGGTGGATGCTATTGCTAGCTATCCTATCCCTAAAACACGGCGTCAGTTACGTCGATTTCTTGGAATGGTGGGTTACTACCGGACTTTTTGTAAAAACTTTTCAACAGTAGTAGCACCCCTAACTACCTTGCTCAGTCCTAAAGTACCTTTTAAGTGGATCGCAGAGTGCAGCTCTGCTTTTGAGTCAGCAAAAGCATTGCTTTGTAGCGCTCCTGTGTTAACAGCTCCTAACTTTGACAAACCTTTCAAGCTGGAGATAGATGCCAGTATGGTGGGGGCTGGGGCGGTCCTTTTACAGGAAGATGAGGAAGGAGTAGATCGGCCAATCAGTTTTTTTTCCAGGAAGTTCAATCCTTGCCAGTCACGGTACTCTACCATTGAACAAGAAACGCTTGCTTTATTGTTGGCCTTGCAGTTCTTTGAGGTATATGTCGGTTCTAGTGTTGTGCCTGTAAGAGTATTCACGGACCATAATCCTCTAACATTCCTTAGAAGAATGTATAATCACAACAGCCGCCTAATGCGGTGGGCTCTGATCCTACAGGGATACAATATCTGTATTACTCATATCAAAGGAACATCTAATGTAGTTGCAGACGCATTGTCCCGTGTTTACCAGGACTGATTGTGTCCAAAACGGTGGTTTGCAATTTTTTGGGGGGGGCGTGTTACGTCCCCAGAGTTCTGGGTTCGTTTTATAGTCATCTTTTTAGGTCTAGTATTGCTTGTGGTGTGTGTTTGTTTATTTTACCAGGCAAGATGGCTTCTGGGACTGTCCTGGCAGCTGATTGGTGGTTCAACGGCTGATTGGGACCTCGAACTCCGCCTACTCGTCAGTGGCTGCAGCTGGCGGGGCTCTTTAAAAAAGCACAGTTTTTCCTCAGTTCTCTCTCTCTGTTCCTGCTTTTGGTTTGGTTTGGTTTGTACACTGTGTGGAGGTCTTTAGAAAACTTTTTCTGACACTGATACAAACATGTGATAATAGTTTGTAAACCTTTGTTTGGGTGTGAGTAAAGTTAATTTGTGTTCCATTTTGGAATTTGTAGCAGCAAGAGGGAGCATTTGCATTATTGTGGCTCCTAATAATTTGTGCTAATTCTTATTCTTTTCCTTGTTATTCTTAATAATTAATATTATTTTCTTTGTTGTTCCTAGGGAGTTGGGGAGTAGATTTAGAGCTACCCCGGGGTATACATCACCCGTAGGAATATGTCTCTGTCTAGAAACACCAGCTAGACCTGGACGGACCACCAGCTGTAAGTTTGGTTAGGGCGCCTTGATCGTGTGCCAGATAGGGATTATTGTATTTTATTTTTGGGGTTAGTATAGGTTAGGGGTGGGGGTTTCTTTTGTTCATTTCTTTACTTTGGTCCGTCCAGCCCTCCCCTCTTCCAAGTTAATTATTATTGTTTATCCTTTACACCATTTACTGTGGCTAAATAAAAGCTTGTTTTTTTATATATATGGTATTTGGTGTTTGTGTCCTTTTCTCCAACTGCGACTCCATACCTCCTTTACTGGCACTGGTGGGCCCGAGTAGTGGATTGTCAGGTTCCCCTCCTTTCAGGAGCTAGAACGTAACAGACAGACTTCTAGTTCCTGTCTGCCATGCTGCAGGCAGTTTGTTTGTCTCTCTACATATCACATTTTTAATATAATTACATTGATATTAATTCTTTCAATCTTGAAAATTGTACAAAATTGTACAAAATCTAGCAAATGCAAAACATTTGCGAAAAATTCTAGTCAGACTTTAGACAGGGGCGAAGCTAGGGGGTGGCCAGGGGTGGCCATGGTCACCATGGAAATAATGGCCACCCCGATCGTAATTGCGATCTATTATAAATAATAATAATAGTTTCTTAGATTTTGATCCAAATTACCTCGATCGATCATGGCAAAACGATTACGTTCGGACTGCAAAACTATCGAATGAACCAAATGAAAAGAATTCTGGAGAGAAAAGTGCAAGCTGGCATACAGAAGCCCCCATCTGTATGACCCCCATTTTGCCCGCAAACGCAAATGAAGGTAGTTTGGAAGCTTTCTGACTCCTCAGATTGCAACGTAACCAAACACAAGAGCCACATGACAGTGCATCCGGCGTCAGCATTACTCGACGCATGCGCATTTTGACCACACAGGGTCCACATTAGAACATGCATGCGTCTAGTGATGCTGTCACCGGATGCACTGTTGTCTGGCTCTCGGGAACGCACGCTGGAAACTAACACTCAAGTTTTTGAATATTTCTCGTTAGTTTTGTTTGTTTGCGTATCCTCGTCGCATTATATTAATTTATACCGGACCACCGGAGTTTCGTAGACAATTGTATGATGTCTTTAGGCACTTTCAGTGTTTGAAGATTGGTTGTGTTGCAATCTAAGGAGATTAGTTATAGTTAACTAATAACTATGTACTCAGTTAATTTACTGATTTTACTCTGCACGCTCCAATTTTTTCCCATCAACTTATATTGTGAGAATCCAGAATTCTCTGTGTCCCAGCTGTTTCAACATGCAAGGACAGATATGTTTTGTCTAAGGGATCTCCATTATGACGGCGTGCTCTATACACGTTGACCTAACAAATGTCAGATTTATTGTGTTATCTTGTTATTGTGTGAGATGTAAATGTAAATATACCCATCCTTGTGTTTTCAGATTTCCCCTGCTCCGCTTTCAAGTTTGTGGACTTATTATTTCGTTTTTTTCCAAGAAGCCTTGTTACGTTTTGTCCCCCTCAAAGGATGTGCTTGTTTGCTTGTTTTTTGTAAATTTGTTCCCCCTTGCAGGTTTTTCATGTAATAAAAGTTTTTTCATTAACCCTTCTACTGCTACATCTCGGTTCTGTCCTACCATTCCATGACAAGATGTGGTTGACCAGATAGCAGACACCACATGGCAGCAATACAAATATATTTATTAAAGAATAAAACAAAAACCCTGAATGGGGAAAAAACACAACAGAAGACTTAACTAAAGGCAAAAAAGAGCAAGAGCAAGAGCAAGAGCAAGAGCAAGAGCAAGAGCAAGAGCAAGAGCAAGAGCAAGAGCAAGAGCAAGAGCAAGAGCAAGAGCAAGAGCAAGAGCAAGAGCAAGAGCAAGAGCAAGAGCCACTAATAAACTGGGACAATACAAAACGAACCAGCACAAGACAGCAAACATAAGGGTGTTAAATAGGGGAAACTAACAAAGGGTAATTACATAGGGCAGGTGAAGGGAATCAAACACTGATGGGAAGCTAAACAAGGAAACGAGGGGCGGGTTCAAGAGACGAGACATGGTCATCATAAACAAACAATGGCCATTCACTGGCACACAAAACACATTGGACTGTCATGATCCTGACACAAGACTAGAAAAGCATGACAAGAGGCAGGACCATGACAAATCTATTATGCAGTGAGGTAAAAGGAAATTATCATTAATGTTTCAATTATGTGTAACAGGTTTACATTTAAAACTAATATTTTGTGATTCCACTTGCCATGATCATATATGGATTTCCTGTGAATATCTGGCATCCACGCTGATTTGGGGAGTGAGCACACTTAGCTTCCTCCCAGTCTGCATGTGATCTGGCAGCGGTAAGTCGCGAATATTTTAGTAGTGACTCAATTAGATATAAATTTCATAAAATCAATTGGTCTAACTCTTACTTTAAGTCCCTCTGTGATGTACACTTATGTATGGTCGATAAACTTTTATGTTAAACTATTTCGCTCAACCAAATTGTATTTATATCTTTCTCAGCGTCGTGCATTGCTGCTGCGCGCTGCTCATTTGCTGCACAAATCCTCCATTTGTCTGTTTGTGTTATACAGGTACATTATTTATTGTATTGTGTTCTTAAAAATGTATTTTTGTCAAGTATAAACCCCAGTCTGCATGTGATCTGGCAGCGCGTCGTGCATTGCTGCTGCGCGCTGCTCATTTGCTGCACAAATCCTCCATTTGTCTGTTTGTGTTATACAGATTTAATAAATGGGAACGTGATGGCAAGGATTTTCGAGTGTTGAGTTTCAATAAATTACACAACGCAGAATAAACACCGCTACAACTGGTGCCGTGACCGTCGCTTCACTCTTCATGTGACTGCGACGCACATCGCGAGTGGAAAATTACCGGGTTGTGAGTGAACGAGAGCCCAGCCGCTGAATCCAGTACCACGTGACTCAGATGAGAGGTTCGCTAATGGAGCATATAAACTGAACTGGAATCATTTAACTTATATTTGAAACAAAAGTTTCTGAAGTTTTTTGGTGAACTGTGAACTTTCATTATTTGAATTGTATGTATTATTTGAGAGATTGTTAAATATATCGTTTTGATACTGTTATGGAGGGTTTTGGAAGCCAAAATGGTATGGGTAGAGGGAGGGGTGTACTGAAGTTTGCCTATACTCACCATGCTGATGGGGCTGATAAGATTGGTCCGCTTTTCTCTACCCCTATTCACACAAGAAGTGTTGATGTGCAGACACCTACTGTGTCTCGGCCTTGTACCCTTTCTGACGATTCGGTGCAATTATCAGAGTTTAACACTGTACCAGTGACATTAATTACTGACATTGTGAAACAGATAGGGAGTAGCATTGGCCAGAACATTGTTTCCTGTCTTGAATCTGGGGTTTTTGGCCCAACCAAACAAAGTGAGTCAACACTTAATGTTGGTGACCTATCAAAAGTTGGCTTAATTGTTCAGCATGATGTTAAAGACCCCCCATATTTCAGAGGTGATGCAGATGAGAAATTTTCTGTTGACGAGTGGATAGAAACAGTAAAAGTGTACTTGCGAAAGCGTGTAGTACCCTTACAAGCCCAGGCTGACGAAGTGTTGACTAAGTTACAGGGCAGAGCTCGTGATGTTGTGAGAGTTGGACTGAGGAGCAACCGATTGATTGACCTAAGTAAGGGCCCAAAGCCAGTGTTTGATTTGCTCAAACAACATTGTAGTGATGTGTATTCTAGTATGCCTTTGGCGGATTTTTATGCCACATTACCCGCACAAAATGAGAAACCATTTGACTATTGGATTAGGCTGCATAATGCCATTGACATTGCTAGAGAAGGACTGAGAAAGCAGGGAAAATCCCTAGATGACCCCTTTCGCGAAGTTACTCTAATGTTCATTCAGAACTGCCCCGATCGAGAGCTGTCCCTTATATTCAAGTGTAAACCGTTGGAGGAATGGACTGTGGCTGATGTGCAGATTAGACTGGATGAGTATCAAAGGGAGAATAAGCTTCAGAGGCGCAAGTCAGATTCACATGTGAGTGGCATTGCGTGTCATGTTCAATCGATGGATGTTAGGAGTGCTTTAGAGATGGATACTGCGGTGGTACCTCAACCCCAAGTTACTGAGCAGCCTACTCAGGACCAGTCTTTAAGTCGCATGATAGACCTGTTGGAACGTGTTTTGAATCAGGGTTCATGTCAGCATGCAACAAAGTCTTTCAGACAGCATAAAGGAAAAGGTGGAAATACCAAAGTGAATGTGGCCTGCGAAGTGTGTGGAGATACGAGTCATGATACCCTCTCCCATTGTCGTGTAAACCGTCTGTGCTTCAAATGTCATTCCTCTGGCCACAGAGCATCTGATTGCCCAGTTGGGACTTCTCAACAACCCCAAATTCGGCAGATTACCCCAGACGTTGGTCAGCAGGGAAACTAATTGGCCCACACATGGAGGGGACTAGTGGTGGGCCAAGTGAAAAATCCCCTGGTAGTGAGGTAATTGATATTGATGTGGCATCTATTTATTCAGATTTTTGCGATAGCGTGGATGATGACACAAAAGTGATTTTTCAGAATGTGCAGAAACTTAACATGGATGATGGTCTGGTCTTTACTGACGTTTTAGTCCAGAATAGTGTTTCACTTCAAGGCATGCTCGACAGTGGGTCTATGGCCTGTACAATGAGTACACAAGCCCTTTCCAAACTCATGGAAGCTAAAGTACTTTCCTCGATTGACATTGCAGCGACAACGCTGACTCTGATTGGCTGTGGTGGTTTGAGTACAAAGCCGCTGGGAGTATGTGATGTACAGATGAAAATTTTTGATTGCTCTTTCTGTGTACCCACCCTGATTGTGGAAGGGCAAACTGCTGATCTCATTCTGGGAAGTAATGTCATTAAACACCTGATTCATGATGTTAAATTGTCGTGTGACTTCTGGGAGAAAGTGTCTGACACAGAGAGTAAAGATGCTAACACAAAGGCTCTACTTCAATTTTTGTGCAATGTGGAATCATGGAAAGGAAAAGATCTACCTGCAAAAGTGGGAACTGTGAAACTGAAACATGCTGTCACTTTAGAGCCGATGACAGAACATATAGTGTGGGGTAGACTTGTTAGTGACAAAACGCTATCTGTTGGCAGTACAGTTGTTGTGGAGCCCACCACAGTGCGCACAGCTCCGAGAAATGTGTTGGTAGGCAGAGTAGTTGTGTCATTATGTGGCGATGGCTGTACGCCAGTCAAAGTGATCAACCCCTCGAACAAACCTGTCTGTCTAAAACGCAACTGCAAGCTGGCTGATGTATACACCTGCATGGCTCTCGAGGATTTCGACGTTGACTGTGTTAACATGTCAGTCGAGCAAAAGAAGGATTTGCAGTGTAATGGACTTGTCACTAGAAGCCAGATGAAAGACATTGATAAGTGCAACATTGACAAGCAGAACTCCAAGGCACTTGATCTGACAAGCGCAACGCTGTCTGACCTGGGACTTCAGGATGTTGATGTTGCTTCAAACTCTCTGACGCCTTACTGGAGGCAGAAATTGGTTGAACTGTTGATCAAGTTTGAGTCAATATTCTCGCGTCACGGACTAGATTGTGGTAGGGCAGAAGGCTTCGTTCATAGGATTTCCTTAAGTGACACAAAGCCATTCAGACTTCCTTACAGGAGACTGGCACCGTCACATCATGAGAAGCTCCGTGAGGCCTTGAACAATATGGAGGAGCGTGACATAATCAGGAAGTCAATGAGCGACTATGCATCGCCCCTGGTGTTAGTCTGGAAAAGAAATGGTGATTTGAGGTTGTGCACAGACTTCCGCTGGCTGAACGCGCACACCGTCAAGGATGCACATCCCCTTCCACATCAAGCCGATGCTCTTGCCGCGCTGGGTGGTAATGCATTCTTTTCCACAATGGATCTGACATCAGGCTATTATAATGTGGAGGTACACGAGGATGACAGGAGATTCACAGCGTTTACGACGCCCTTCGGTCTTTACGAATATAACCGCCTTCCGCAGGGGCTATGCAATAGCCCTGCAACATTCATGAGGATGATGATGAGCATATTTGGTGATCAAAACTTCATGAGTATGCTGTGCTATCTTGACGACATCCTTGTTTTCGCTCCAGATGAGAAGCTGGCTTTGGAACGTCTTGAGATGGTCTTTCAGAGGCTCCAGACTCACAACCTCAACTTGTCTCCAAAGAAATGTCATTTCATGAAGCCCTCTGTTAAATTTCTTGGTCACATTGTGAGTAATAAAGGCATAGCTACGGACCCAGACAAGGTACAAGCTATTGTGGATATCACAGAACAGGATCTAATGGAAGACGGCACTGATGTTCCTTCACAGACCAAAATAAGATCGTTCTTAGGCATGGTGGTCTTCTATCAGCAATACATTGAGGGCTGCTCTCGTGTTGGTAAGCCCCTCTTTGCGTTAACTTCAGGAATGAAGAAGCCGAAATACAACAAAGGACAGAGGCGTGTAACGGCAGGCAGAAACCTGACTTCTGCAGATTGGACACAAGAGTGTAGGGCCGCCTTTCATGCCTTAAAACAGACTTTGATTGAGAGGGTAGTTTTGGCTCACCCAGATTTCAGTAAACCTTTCCTGTTGTCTGTCGATGCTTCTAGTAATGGCCTTGGGGCTGTGTTGTCTCAGGTAGTGGATGGTGAAGAGGTTGCGCGCCCCATAGCGTTTGCAAGCAAGTCATTAAACTATGCACAATCTAAATATCCAGCACACAGGCTAGAGTTTTTTGCGCTAAAATGGGCTGTTTGTGACAAATTTTGTCACTGGTTGAGGGGTCGTCAGTTTTCAGTGTGGACAGACAACAACCCGCTGACGTACATTCTTACTAAGGCCAAGTTAGATGCTTGCGAGCAAAGATGGGTGGCAAAGCTTGCCCCGTTCAACTTTGACATCAAATACATCCCTGGGTCTAAAAACATTGTTGCAGATGCCCTCAGCCATGAGCCGTTTGTGCAGCCCAGTGTGTTTCACCGTCTTACCAGGGTTCCTAATGCTGCTCTCCAGGAGGAATCTCAGGTTGTAAATACGGAGAAGGTTCAAGATGTGTTCCGTTGGTCCTGCCACCCTTTTGAACAACAAACGCTTGACGAGCCCTGTTCGGATTTGGGGATGAATCATTCTGTTTTATCTGGCAAGTCTTGTGTCTCTAAGGAAGATGTCTCCGCCGTCCTTGATAGTAGTCGGCAACAGGATATACATGTTCACCCATATGTTTACATGCTTCCACAGTTGATTGGGTCATTGGTACCATCTGAGTTGTTGAAAGATCCAGTGCTGTCCAGACAGGAGATTACAGAGTTACAACTTGCTGATCCCCATCTGAGTAGAGTGCTCTATTTCGTGGACCGCAAACGCAGGCCTTCTAGGCGAGAGAGAAGCAAGGAATCGCCTCTTGTGCTTCGATTTCTGAGACACTGGACCAAACTATCAGTGAGGATGGGTGTATTATATCGTGTCTCCAAGGATGCCATCTCTAACCATAAGACATTTCAGCTTGTTGTGCCTGCAGCCCTTCGGGATACAGTGCTTAAGGGAGTGCATGATGAAGCAGGTCACCAGGGTCAGCACCGGACGCTGTACCTAACCAGACGTCGGTTCTACTGGCAAGGCATGGAAAAGGATGTGAAAGAGTACGTACGATGCTGCAGAAGATGTGTTGTCAGTAAGTCACCATTGCCCGAGGCGAGAGCTCCGCTCGAGAGTATCAGAACGTCGAGACCTCTTGAGTTGGTATGCGTGGATTTTTGGTCTGCCGAAGACTCATCTAATAAGTCGTTGGATGTTTTGGTCGTGACGGACCATTTTACCAAACTGGCACAGGCTTACCTTTGTCCTAACCAATCGGCAAGAGCAGTTGCAAAACAGTTGTGGGACAACTTTTTCTGCGTCTATGGCTTTCCGGAAATAATTCATTCCGATCAGGGTGCGTCGTTTGAAAGCGGCCTGATTTCTGAACTGCTTCAGTGTGCGGGTGTACAGAAGTCCCATACAACGCCTTACCATCCGATGGGGAACGGTGCTGTTGAGAGGTTTAACCGCACTTTAGGCAACATGATTCGCGCTTTACCTCCTAAAGCTACGCACAGATGGCCGCAAATGTTGAAAACGCTCACTTTTTGTTATAATGCGACAATTCATGAGACAACCGGTTATCCACCATTCCTGTTGATGTTTGGAAGGACTCCCAGGTTGCCGGTTGATATGATGTTCGACTCCGTGCTACTTGATGACCAAGTGGTTGACTATGACAAATATGTGCAGTCTTTCAGAGATGCTCTTGCACAGGCTATGAAACTTGCTCAGTGTTCCGCTTCGAAACAACAGCAGAAGCAAGCAAACCTCTACAACAGGAAACTCAAAGGTGCTCCAGTGTCCATTGGGGACAGAGTATTGTTGGCCAATAAAGGTGAGCGAGGCAAGAGGAAAACTGCTGATAGATGGGAGGGGCACATCTACATTGTTACTGGAATGAATAGTGACGTTCATACTTTCAGAATCAGCAACTCTGTGACGGGCGTGGAAAAAGTTGTTCATAGAAATCTCATAATGCCAGTGAACTTTCTACCTATCCAGGATGCGGTCTCTGATGTCGCTACTTGTGTGGATACTTCCTTGAGTGCACAGGGTTCGTCTGTGAGTGGAAATGTTGATCTGAGGTTGTCTGTCGATGAACCATGTGAGAGGACTGTGGCGTGGGTGTCGGAACTCCCAGCTTCTGATGGACTTGACCCTTCAGTATCTGATCTCTCAGATGTGGCTGAACAGCCCACTTCTTAGATTGCACTATGTCCTGAGAATCTTGATGACCAGACCTTTCAGTCTAACAACTCTTTGCCATGTGAATCTTTCGTTGAAAAGAAAAATGATCAGGTCAGTGCGGATGTTTGTTATGACGCTTCGGTCACTGACCACGTACCGCAACTCTCAGCAGGGGGGAATGTAACAGGTGTACATTTAAAACTTATATTTTGTGATTCCACTTGCCATGATCATATATGGATTTCCTGTGAATATCTGGCATCCACGCTGATTTGGGGAGTGAGCACACTTAGCTTCCTCCCAGTCTGCATGTGATCTGGCAGCGGTAAGTCGCGAATATTTTAGTAGTGACTCAATTAGATATAAATTTCATAAAATCAATTGGTCTAACTCTTACTTTAAGTCCCTCTGTGATGTACACTTATGTATGGTCGATAAACTTTTATGTTAAACTATTTCGCTCAACCAAATTGTATTTATATCTTTCTCAGCGTCGTGCATTGCTGCTGCGCGCTGCTCATTTGCTGCACAAATCCTCCATTTGTCTGTTTGTGTTATACAGATTTAATAAATGGGAACGTGATGGCAAGGATTTTCGAGTGTTGAGTTTCAATAAATTACACAACGCAGAATAAACACCGCTACATATGCTCATCATATAAGATGCACATATCAAATGCTGTTTAGGTATTTGGTAAGATTAGGGATGTAGAACCTGGTCATGCAGAATATGTGCTTTATAAGTACTAATAAATAGGCAATATGCCAATAATAGGCATGCTAATTACAACTAGTTAATAGTGAGAATGGCCCCCTATGCTGAAGTGTTACCAACTTTTTTGATCCACTTCCAATGTTGACTACTGTAATAACATAAATAAAAATGACCAAATTCATTAATCAAATGACTAGTGTCCAGGTTATCTGGAGACCAGCATACCACAGAGCATTGCGTTAACAACACAGGGTTGTGGGTTCGATCCCAGGGGATTGCCAATACCTATGTATAAATTTATAGGATAATGCTATGTAAGTCGCTTTGGATAAAAGCTTATGCCAAATGCATAAATGTCAAATGTAAAATGTAACGCTGCCAAAACGTCCTCAGAACGTGGGCACAAAGTAATGTCAGGGTTTACAAATGAAGAGGAACTGGCGATGCCGTAAAAACGTACGGTGTTTGTCCATTTAGGCATTAGTGGAAAAAGGATGTTAAGTAAGTCACGGTTCTACCTGAGGGAGCCAGGCAGGAGCCACTTGAATTTTAAAGGGCAACATTAACATTTATCCTATCTTTAGGATTATTTCAAGCAAATTCTATAAAGGGGTCATATGGCGCTAACACGTGTTTTCCAGTGTCTTTGGTGTGTTATAATTTGCCCATGCATGTATTAGACACGTAAAATTGCTCAAATTAAAGTGTCTGAACAAAAGATCTATGTAAAAGCAAATACTCACCAGACCTGCCTGAAACGCCTTATGTAACCACACCCCACAAATCTACATCAGTTGGTGGTATGATTTGACTAAGACCGCCCAAATGTAAACAAAAGTAAGGTGTTACATTTCCGTCACACGGTTGCAGTATTCCTCCAATCACTAAGCACTAGTTAACTGATCAATCTCAGCACACCTCGCTTCTCAGAGCCATGAGCTTTGTAAAGAATCTGCGCGTTTCAGAGACACGGAGCAAAGAGGAGATACAAACATGCACGGTGTGTGGAAAATACAGCAGTTTGTATGTATGTGCGAGTGTTGTACAAGTGTGTTTGCACGCATCGAGTTTGTATGTATGTGCGAGTGTTGTACAAGTGTGTTTGCACGCATCGAGTTTGTATGTATGTGCGAGTGTTGTACAAGTGTGTTTGCACGCATCGAGTTTGTATGTATGTGCGAGTGTTGTACAAGTGTGTTTGCACGCATAGAGTTTGTATGTATGTGCGAGTGTTTTATAGATGTGTGTGTGTGCGGAGTTTGTATGTATGTGCGAGTGTTTTATATATGTGTGTGTGTGCAGAGTTTGTATGTATGTGCGAGTGTTTTATAGATGTGTGCGTGCAGAGTTTGTATGTATGTGCGAGTGTTTTATAGATGTGTGTGTGTGCAGAGTTTGTATGTATGTGCGAGTGTTTTATATATGTGTGTGTGTGCGGAGTTTGTATGTATGTGCGAGTGTTTTATAGATGTGTGTGTGTGTGCAGAGTTTGTATGTATGTGCAAGTGTTTTATAGATGTGTGTGTGCAGAGTTTGTATGTATGTGCGAGTGTTTTATAGATGTGTGTGTGCAGAGTTTGTATGTATGTGCGAGTGTTTTATTCACGAGTTCGCCCTCGCCAATAAACAGCTCCTTGTTGGGATAGATGGTAAAGCATGGGAAAGAAGGTTATGCGTATTTGGCGTGTTGTGCAGGGAGTGGGCTCCGAGCTCGCCGGATCTATCCGAACCCGGAGCACTCTACCCTGCTCAGAGCAAGTGCTCCGGGCTCGGAACCGGCTCGAGCCCAGAACACACCCCCCCGAGGGTCCTGCGGGACTTAGAGAAAATGAGAGGAGCTGGGGTGGAGGAGGGATGCTTATCTGGCAAGAAGCTTTAGGTAAGACTGTTTGTCTATTTATGATAGAGCTTGCTGGAGCTGATAGGGTAGATACGGTGATTGCTGATAGTGAACCAGCCTAGATAATTAAGTAGAGATTGCGTGCTCGGCTGATAGGTGATTGCTGATAGTGAACCAGCCTAGATAATTAAGTAGAGATAGCGTGCTCGGCTGATAGGTGATTGCTGCTGATGGAACATCGGGCTGATTTATATGCTTAGGTTCCTCCCGAACTTTGTTAATAAAACATAATTAGATGTGTGTGTGCAGAGTTTGTATGTATGTGCGAGTGTTTTATAGATGTGTGTGTGCGGTTTTGTATGTATGTGCGAGTGTTTTATAGATGTGTGTGTGTGCGGAGTTTGTATGTATGTGCGAGTGTTTTATAGATGTGTGTGTGTGCAGAGTTTGTATGTATGTGCGAGTGTTTTATAGATGTGTGCGTGCAGAGTTTGTATGTATGTGCGAGTGTTGTACAAGTGTGTTTGCACGCATCGAGTTTGTATGTATGTGCGAGTGTTGTACAAGTGTGTTTGCACGCATCGAGTTTGTATGTATGTGCGAGTGTTGTACAAGTGTGTTTGCACGCATCGAGTTTGTATGTATGTGCGAGTGTTTTATATATGTGTGTGTGTGCGGAGTTTGTATGTATGTGCGAGTGTTTTATATATGTGTGTGTGTGCGGAGTTTGTATGTATGTGCGAGTGTTTTATATATGTGTGTGTGTGCGGAGTTTGTATGTATGTGCGAGTGTTTTATATATGTGTGTGTGAGCAGAGTTTGTATGTATGTGCGAGTGTTTTATAGATGTGTGTGTGTGCGGAGTTTGTATGTATGTGCGAGTGTTTTATATATGTGTTTGTGTGCGGAGTTTGTATGTATGTGCGAGTGTTTTATATATGTGTGTGTGTGTGCGGAGTTTGTATGTATGTGCGAGTGTTTTATATATGTGTGTATTTGCGGAGTTTGTATGTATGTGCGAGTGTTTTATATATGTGTGTGTGTGTGCGGAGTTTGTATGTATGTGCGAGTGTTTTATATATGTGTGTGTGTGTGCGGAGTTTGTATGTATGTGCGAGTGTTTTATATATGTGTGTGTGTGCGGAGTTTGTATGTATGTGCGAGTGTTTTATAGATGTGTGTGTGTGCGGAGTTTGTATGTATGTGCGAGTGTTTTATATATGTGTGTGTGTGTGCAGAGTTTGTATGTATGTGCGAGTGTTTTATAGATGTGTGTGTGTGCGGAGTTTGTATGTATGTGCGAGTGTTTTATAGATGTGTGTGAGCAGAGTTTGTATGTATGTGTGAGTGTTTTATAGACGTGTGTGTGCAGAGTTTGTATGTATGTGCGAGTGTTTTATAGATGTGTGTGTGCAGAGTTTGTATGTATGTGCGAGTGTTTTATAGATGTGTGTGAGCAGAGTTTGTATGTATGTGCGAGTGTTTTATAGATGTGTGTGTGTGCAGAGTCTGTATGGATGTGCGAGTGTTTTGTAGATGTGTGTGTGCAGAGTTTGTATGTATGTGTGAGTGTTTTATAGATGTGTGTGTGCAGAGTTTGTATGTATGTGCGAGTGTTTTATATATGTGTGTGTGTGCGGAGTTTGTATGTATGTGCGAGTGTTTTATAGATGTGTTTGTGTGAGCGGAGTTTGTATATATGTCCGAGTGTTTTATAGATGTGTGTGTGTGCAGAGTTTGTATGTATGTGCGAGTGTTTTATATATGTGTGTGTGTGCGGAGTTTGTTTGTATGTGCGAGTGTTTTATAGATGTGTGTGTGTGCGGAGTTTGTATGTATGTGCGAGTGTTTTATAGATGTTTGTGAGCAGAGTTTGTATGTATGTGCGAGTGTTTTATAGATGTGTGCGTGTGTGCGGAGTTTGTATGTATGTGCGAGTGTTTTATATATATGTGTGTGTGCGGAGTTTGTATGTATGTGCGAGTGTTTTATAGATGTGTGCGTGTGTGCGGAGTTTGTATGTATGTGCGAGTGTTTTATATATATGTGTGTGTGTGCGGAGTTTGTATGTATGTGCGAGTGTTTTATAGATGTGTGTGTGTGCGGAGTTTGTATGTATGTGCGAGTGTTTTATAGATGTGTGTGTGTGCGGAGTTTGTATGTATGTGCGAGTGTTTTATATATGTGTGTGTGTGTGCGGAGTTTGTATGTATGTGCGAGTGTTTTATATATGTGTGTGTGTGCGGAGTTTGTATGTATGTGCGAGTGTTTTATAGATGTGTGTGTGTGCGGAGTTTGTATGTATGTGCGAGTGTTTTATAGATGTGTGTGTGTGCAGAGTTTGTATGTATGTGCGAGTGTTTTATAGATGTGTGCGTGCAGAGTTTGTATGTATGTGCGAGTGTTGTACAAGTGTGTTTGCACGCATCGAGTTTGTATGTATGTGCGAGTGTTGTACAAGTGTGTTTGCACGCATCGAGTTTGTATGTATGTGCGAGTGTTTTATAGATGTGTGTGTGTGCGGAGTTTGTATGTATGTGCGAGTGTTTTATATATGTGTGTGTGTGCAGAGTTTGTATGTATGTGCGAGTGTTTTATAGATGTGTGTGTGCGGTTTTGTATGTATGTGCGAGTGTTTTATAGATGTGTGTGAGTGCGGAGTTTGTATGTATGTGCGAGTGTTTTATAGATGTGTGTGTGTGCGGAGTTTGTATGTATGTGCGAGTGTTTTATATATGTGTGTGTGTGCGGAGTTTGTATGTATGTGCGAGTGTTTTATATATGTGTGTGTGTGCGGAGTTTGTATGTATGTGCGAGTGTTTTATAGATGTGTGTGTGTGCAGAGTTTGTATGTATGTGCGAGTGTTTTATAGATGTGTGCGTGCAGAGTTTGTATGTATGTGCGAGTGTTGTACAAGTGTGTTTGCACGCATCGAGTTTGTATGTATGTGCGAGTGTTGTACAAGTGTGTTTGCACGCATCGAGTTTGTATGTATGTGCGAGTGTTTTATAGATGTGTGCGTGCAGAGTTTGTATGTATGTGCGAGTGTTTTATATATGTGTGTGTGTGCGGAGTTTGTATGTATGTGCGAGTGTTTTATATATGTGTGTGTGTGCAGAGTTTGTATGTATGTGCGAGTGTTTTATAGATGTGTGCGGAGTTTGTATGTATGTGCGAGTGTTTTATAGATGTGTGCGTGTGTGCGGAGTTTGTATGTATGTGCGAGTGTTTTATAGATGTGTGTGCGTGCAGAGTTTGTATGTATGTGCGAGTGTTGTACAAGTGTGTTTGCACGCATCGAGTTTGTATGTATGTGCGAGTGTTGTACAAGTGTGTTTGCACGCATCGAGTTTGTATGTATGTGCGAGTGTTTTATCGATGTGTGTGTGTGCGGAGTTTGTATGTATGTGCGAGTGTTTTATATATGTGTGTGTGTGCAGAGTTTGTATGTATGTGCGAGTGTTTTATAGATGTGTGTGTGCGGTTTTGTATGTATGTGCGAGCGTTTTATAGATGTGTGTGTGTGCGGAGTTTGTATGTATGTGCGAGTGTTTTATAGATGTGTGTGTGTGCAGAGTTTGTATGTATGTGCGAGTGTTTTATAGATGTGTGCGTGCAGAGTTTGTATGTATGTGCGAGTGTTGTACAAGTGTGTTTGCACGCATCGAGTTTGTATGTATGTGCGAGTGTTTTATATATGTGTTTGTGTGCGGAGTTTGTATGTATGTGCGAGTGTTTTATATATGTGTGTGTGTGTGCGGAGTTTGTATGTATGTGCGAGTGTTTTATATATGTGTGTATTTGCGGAGTTTGTATGTATGTGCGAGTGTTTTATATATGTGTGTGTGTGTGCGGAGTTTGTATGTATGTGCGAGTGTTTTATATATGTGTGTGTGTGTGCGGAGTTTGTATGTATGTGCGAGTGTTTTATATATGTGTGTGTGTGTGCGGAGTTTGTATGTATGTGCGAGTGTTTTATAGATGTGTGTGTGTGCGGAGTTTGTATGTATGTGCGAGTGTTTTATATATGTGTGTGTGTGTGCAGAGTTTGTATGTATGTGCGAGTGTTTTATAGATGTGTGTGTGTGCGGAGTTTGTATGTATGTGCGAGTGTTTTATAGATGTGTGTGAGCAGAGTTTGTATGTATGTGTGAGTGTTTTATAGACGTGTGTGTGCAGAGTTTGTATGTATGTGCGAGTGTTTTATAGATGTGTGTGTGCAGAGTTTGTATGTATGTGCGAGTGTTTTATAGATGTGTGTGAGCAGAGTTTGTATGTATGTGCGAGTGTTTTATAGATGTGTGTGTGTGCAGAGTCTGTATGGATGTGCGAGTGTTTTGTAGATGTGTGTGTGCAGAGTTTGTATGTATGTGTGAGTGTTTTATAGATGTGTGTGTGCAGAGTTTGTATGTATGTGCGAGTGTTTTATATATGTGTGTGTGTGCGGAGTTTGTATGTATGTGCGAGTGTTTTATAGATGTGTTTGTGTGAGCGGAGTTTGTATATATGTCCGAGTGTTTTATAGATGTGTGTGTGTGCAGAGTTTGTATGTATGTGCGAGTGTTTTATATATGTGTGTGTGTGCGGAGTTTGTTTGTATGTGCGAGTGTTTTATAGATGTGTGTGTGTGCGGAGTTTGTATGTATGTGCGAGTGTTTTATAGATGTGTGTGAGCAGAGTTTGTATGTATGTGCGAGTGTTTTATAGATGTGTGCGTGTGTGCGGAGTTTGTATGTATGTGCGAGTGTTTTATAGATGTGTGCGTGTGTGCGGAGTTTGTATGTATGTGCGAGTGTTTTATATATATGTGTGTGTGTGCGGAGTTTGTATGTATGTGCGAGTGTTTTATAGATGTGTGTGTGTGCGGAGTTTGTATGTATGTGCGAGTGTTTTATATATGTGTGTGTGTGTGCGGAGTTTGTATGTATGTGCGAGTGTTTTATATATGTGTGTGTGTGCGGAGTTTGTATGTATGTGCGAGTGTTTTATAGATGTGTGTGTGTGCGGAGTTTGTATGTATGTGCGAGTGTTTTATAGATGTGTGTGTGTGCAGAGTTTGTATGTATGTGCGAGTGTTTTATAGATGTGTGCGTGCAGAGTTTGTATGTATGTGCGAGTGTTGTACAAGTGTGTTTGCACGCATCGAGTTTGTATGTATGTGCGAGTGTTGTACAAGTGTGTTTGCACGCATCGAGTTTGTATGTATGTGCGAGTGTTTTATAGATGTGTGTGCGTGCAGAGTTTGTATGTATGTGCGAGTGTTTTATAGATGTGTGTGTGTGCGGAGTTTGTATGTATGTGCGAGTGTTTTATAGATGTGTGTGTGTGCGGAGTTTGTATGTATGTGCGAGTGTTTTATAGATGTGTGTGTGTGCAGAGTTTGTATGTATGTGCGAGTGTTTTATAGATGTGTGCGTGCAGAGTTTGTATGTATGTGCGAGTGTTGTACAAGTGTGTTTGCACGCATCGAGTTTGTATGTATGTGCGAGTGTTGTACAAGTGTGTTTGCACGCATCGAGTTTGTATGTATGTGCGAGTGTTTTATCGATGTGTGTGTGTGCGGAGTTTGTATGTATGTGCGAGTGTTTTATATATGTGTGTGTGTGCAGAGTTTGTATGTATGTGCGAGTGTTTTATAGATGTGTGTGTGCGGTTTTGTATGTATGTGCGAGTGTTTTATAGATGTGTGTGTGTGCGGAGTTTGTATGTATGTGCGAGTGTTTTATAGATGTGTGTGTGTGCAGAGTTTGTATGTATGTGCGAGTGTTTTATAGATGTGTGCGTGCAGAGTTTGTATGTATGTGCGAGTGTTGTACAAGTGTGTTTGCACGCATCGAGTTTGTATGTATGTGCGAGTGTTGTACAAGTGTGTTTGCACGCATCGAGTTTGTATGTATGTGCGAGTGTTGTACAAGTGTGTTTGCACGCATCGAGTTTGTATGTATGTGCGAGTGTTTTATATATGTGTTTGTGTGCGGAGTTTGTATGTATGTGCGAGTGTTTTATATATGTGTGTGTGTGTGCGGAGTTTGTATGTATGTGCGAGTGTTTTATATATGTGTGTATTTGCGGAGTTTGTATGTATGTGCGAGTGTTTTATATATGTGTGTGTGTGTGCGGAGTTTGTATGTATGTGCGAGTGTTTTATATATGTGTGTGTGTGTGCGGAGTTTGTATGTATGTGCGAGTGTTTTATATATGTGTGTGTGTGTGCGGAGTTTGTATGTATGTGCGAGTGTTTTATAGATGTGTGTGTGTGCGGAGTTTGTATGTATGTGCGAGTGTTTTATATATGTGTGTGTGTGTGCAGAGTTTGTATGTATGTGCGAGTGTTTTATAGATGTGTGTGTGTGCGGAGTTTGTATGTATGTGCGAGTGTTTTATAGATGTGTGTGAGCAGAGTTTGTATGTATGTGTGAGTGTTTTATAGACGTGTGTGTGCAGAGTTTGTATGTATGTGCGAGTGTTTTATAGATGTGTGTGTGCAGAGTTTGTATGTATGTGCGAGTGTTTTATAGATGTGTGTGAGCAGAGTTTGTATGTATGTGCGAGTGTTTTATAGATGTGTGTGTGTGCAGAGTCTGTATGGATGTGCGAGTGTTTTGTAGATGTGTGTGTGCAGAGTTTGTATGTATGTGTGAGTGTTTTATAGATGTGTGTGTGCAGAGTTTGTATGTATGTGCGAGTGTTTTATATATGTGTGTGTGTGCGGAGTTTGTATGTATGTGCGAGTGTTTTATAGATGTGTTTGTGTGAGCGGAGTTTGTATATATGTCCGAGTGTTTTATAGATGTGTGTGTGTGCAGAGTTTGTATGTATGTGCGAGTGTTTTATATATGTGTGTGTGTGCGGAGTTTGTTTGTATGTGCGAGTGTTTTATAGATGTGTGTGTGTGCGGAGTTTGTATGTATGTGCGAGTGTTTTATAGATGTGTGTGAGCAGAGTTTGTATGTATGTGCGAGTGTTTTATAGATGTGTGCGTGTGTGCGGAGTTTGTATGTATGTGCGAGTGTTTTATAGATGTGTGCGTGTGTGCGGAGTTTGTATGTATGTGCGAGTGTTTTATATATATGTGTGTGTGTGTGCGGAGTTTGTATGTATGTGCGAGTGTTTTATAGATGTGTGTGTGTGCGGAGTTTGTATGTATGTGCGAGTGTTTTATATATGTGTGTGTGTGTGCGGAGTTTGTATGTATGTGCGAGTGTTTTATATATGTGTGTGTGTGCGGAGTTTGTATGTATGTGCGAGTGTTTTATAGATGTGTGTGTGTGCGGAGTTTGTATGTATGTGCGAGTGTTTTATAGATGTGTGTGTGTGCAGAGTTTGTATGTATGTGCGAGTGTTTTATAGATGTGTGCGTGCAGAGTTTGTATGTATGTGCGAGTGTTGTACAAGTGTGTTTGCACGCATCGAGTTTGTATGTATGTGCGAGTGTTGTACAAGTGTGTTTGCACGCATCGAGTTTGTATGTATGTGCGAGTGTTTTATAGATGTGTGTGTGTGCGGAGTTTGTATGTATGTGCGAGTGTTTTATATATGTGTGTGTGTGCAGAGTTTGTATGTATGTGCGAGTGTTTTATAGATGTGTGTGTGCGGTTTTGTATGTATGTGCGAGTGTTTTATAGATGTGTGTGTGTGCGGAGTTTGTATGTATGTGCGAGTGTTTTATAGATGTGTGTGTGTGCAGAGTTTGTATGTATGTGCGAGTGTTTTATAGATGTGTGCGTGCAGAGTTTGTATGTATGTGCGAGTGTTGTACAAGTGTGTTTGCACGCATTGAGTTTGTATGTATGTGCGAGTGTTGTACAAGTGTGTTTGCACGCATCGAGTTTGTATGTATGTGCGAGTGTTTTATAGATGTGTGCGTGCAAAGTTTGTATGTATGTGCGAGTGTTGTACAAGTGTGTTTGCACGCATCGAGTTTGTATGTATGTGCGAGTGTTTTATATATGTGTGTGTGTGCGGAGTTTGTATGTATGTGCGAGTGTTTTATAGATGTGTGTGTGTGCGGAGTTTGTATGTATGTGCGAGTGTTTTATATATGTGTGTGTGTGCGGAGTTTGTATGTATGTGCGAGTGTTTTATATATGTGTGTGTGTGCAGAGTTTGTATGTATGTGCGAGTGTTTTATAGATGTGTGCGTGCAGAGTTTGTATGTATGTGCGAGTGTTTTATAGATGTGTGTGTGTGCAGAGTTTGTATGTATGTGCGAGTGTTTTATATATGTGTGTGTGTGCGGAGTTTGTATGTATGTGCGAGTGTTTTATAGATGTGTGTGTGTGCGGAGTTTGTATGTATGTGCGAGTGTTTTATATATGTGTGTGTGTGCGGAGTTTGTTTGTATGTGCGAGTGTTTTATAGATGTGTGTGTGTGCAGAGTTTGTATGTATGTGCGAGTGTTTTATAGATGTGTGTGTGTGCGGAGTTTGTATGTATGTGCGAGTGTTTTATAGATGTGTGCGTGTGTGCGGAGTTTGTATGTATGTGCGAGTGTTTTATATATATGTGTGTGTGTGCGGAGTTTGTATGTATGTGCGAGTGTTTTATATATGTGTGTGTGTGCGGAGTTTGTATGTATGTGCGAGTGTTTTATAGATGTGTGTGTGTGCGGAGTTTGTATGTATGTGCGAGTGTTTTATATATGTGTTTGTGTGCAGAGTTTGTATGTATGTGCGAGTGTTTTATATATGTGTGTGTGTGTGCGGAGTTTGTATGTATGTGCGAGTGTTTTATATATGTGTGTGTGTGCGGAGTTTGTATGTATGTGCGAGTGTTTTATAGATGTGTGTGTGTGCGGAGTTTGTATGTATGTGCGAGTGTTTTATATATGTGTGTGTGTGCTGAGTTTGTATGTATGTGCGAGTGTTTTATAGATGTGTGTGTGTGCGGAGTTTGTATGTATGTGCGAGTGTTTTATATATGTGTGTGTGTGCGGAGTTTGTATGTATGTGCGAGTGTTTTATATATGTGTGTGTGTGCAGAGTTTGTATGTATGTGCGAGTGTTTTATAGATGTGTGCGTGCAGAGTTTGTATGTATGTGCGAGTGTTTTATAGATGTGTGTGTGTGCGGAGTTTGTATGTATGTGCGAGTGTTTTATAGATGTGTGTGTGTGCAGAGTTTGTATGTATGTGCGAGTGTTTTATATATGTGTGTGTGTGCGGAGTTTGTATGTATGTGCGAGTGTTTTATAGATGTGTGTGTGTGCGCGGAGTTTGTATGTATGTGCGAGTGTTTTATATATGTGTGTGTGTGCGGAGTTTGTTTGTATGTGCGAGTGTTTTATAGATGTGTGTGTGTGCAGAGTTTGTATGTATGTGCGAGTGTTTTATAGATGTGTGTGTGCAGAGTTTGTATGTATGTGCGAGTGTTTTATAGATGTGTGTGTGCAGAGTTTGTATGTATGTGCGAGTGTTTTATAGATGTGTGTGTGTGCGGAGTTTGTATGTATGTGCGAGTGTTTTATATATGTGTTTGTGTGCAGAGTTTGTATGTATGTGCGAGTGTTTTATAGACGTGTGTGTGTGCAGAAATTGTATGTATGTGCGAGTGTTTTATAGACGTGTGTGTGTGCGGAGTTTGTATGTATGTGCGAGTGTTTTATATATGTGTGTGTGTGTGCGGAGTTTGTATGTATGTGCGAGTGTTTTATATATGTGTGTGTGTGTGCGGAGTTTGTATGTATGTGCGAGTGTTTTATAGATGTGTGCGTGCAGAGTTTGTATGTATGTGCGAGTGTTGTACAAGTGTGTTTGCACGCATCGAGTTTGTATGTATGTGCGAGTGTTGTACAAGTGTGTTTGCACGCATCGAGTTTGTATGTATGTGCGAGTGTTTTATAGATGTGTGCGTGCAGAGTTTGTATGTATGTGCGAGTGTTGTACAAGTGTGTTTGCACGCATCGAGTTTGTATGTATGTGCGAGTGTTTTATATATGTGTGTGTGTGCGGAGTTTGTATGTATGTGCGAGTGTTTTATAGATGTGTGTGTGTGCGGAGTTTGTATGTATGTGCGAGTGTTTTATATATGTGTGTGTGTGCGGAGTTTGTATGTATGTGCGAGTGTTTTATATATGTGTGTGTGTGCAGAGTTTGTATGTATGTGCGAGTGTTTTATAGATGTGTGCGTGCAGAGTTTGTATGTATGTGCGAGTGTTTTATAGATGTGTGTGTGTGCAGAGTTTGTATGTATGTGCGAGTGTTTTATATATGTGTGTGTGTGCGGAGTTTGTATGTATGTGCGAGTGTTTTATAGATGTGTGTGTGTGCGGAGTTTGTATGTATGTGCGAGTGTTTTATATATGTGTGTGTGTGCGGAGTTTGTTTGTATGTGCGAGTGTTTTATAGATGTGTGTGTGTGCAGAGTTTGTATGTATGTGCGAGTGTTTTATAGATGTGTGTGTGTGCGGAGTTTGTATGTATGTGCGACTGTTTTATAGATGTGTGTGTGTGCAGAGTTTGTATGTATGTGCGAGTGTTTTATAGATGTGTGTGTGTGCGGAGTTTGTATGTATGTGCGAGTGTTTTATATATGTGTGTGTGTGCGGAGTTTGTATGTATGTGCGAGTGTTTTATAGATGTGTGTGTGTGCGGAGTTTGTATGTATGTGCGAGTGTTTTATAGATGTGTGTGTGCAGAGTTTGTATGTATGTGCGAGTGTTTTATATATGTGTGTGTGTGCGGAGTTTGTATGTATGTGCGAGTGTTTTATAGATATGTGTGTGTGCGGAGTTTGTATGTATGTGCGAGTGTTTTATATATGTGTGTGTGTGCGGAGTTTGTTTGTATGTGCGAGTGTTTTATAGATGTGTGTGTGTGCAGAGTTTGTATGTATGTGCGAGTGTTTTATAGATGTGTGTGTGTGCGGAGTTTGTATGTATGTGCGAGTGTTTTATAGATGTGTGCGTGTGTGCGGAGTTTGTATGTATGTGCGAGTGTTTTATATATATGTGTGTGTGTGCGGAGTTTGTATGTATGTGCGAGTGTTTTATATATGTGTGTGTGTGCGGAGTTTGTATGTATGTGCGAGTGTTTTATAGATGTGTGTGTGTGCGGAGTTTGTATGTATGTGCGAGTGTTTTATATATGTGTTTGTGTGCAGAGTTTGTATGTATGTGCGAGTGTTTTATATATGTGTGTGTGTGCGGAGTTTGTATGTATGTGCGAGTGTTTTATAGATGTGTGTGTGTGCGGAGTTTGTATGTATGTGCGAGTGTTTTATATATGTGTGTGTGTGCGGAGTTTGTATGTATGTGCGAGTGTTTTATATATGTGTGTGTGTGCAGAGTTTGTATGTATGTGCGAGTGTTTTATAGATGTGTGCGTGCAGAGTTTGTATGTATGTGCGAGTGTTTTATAGATGTGTGTGTGTGCGGAGTTTGTATGTATGTGCGAGTGTTTTATAGATGTGTGTGTGTGCAGAGTTTGTATGTATGTGCGAGTGTTTTATATATGTGTGTGTGTGCGGAGTTTGTATGTATGTGCGAGTGTTTTATAGATGTGTGTGTGTGCAGAGTTTGTATGTATGTGCGAGTGTTTTATAGATGTGTGTGTGCAGAGTTTGTATGTATGTGCGAGTGTTTTATAGATGTGTGTGTGCAGAGTTTGTATGTATGTGCGAGTGTTTTATAGATGTGTGTGTGTGCGGAGTTTGTATGTATGTGCGAGTGTTTTATATATGTGTTTGTGTGCAGAGTTTGTATGTATGTGCGAGTGTTTTATAGACGTGTGTGTGTGCAGAAATTGTATGTATGTGCGAGTGTTTTATAGACGTGTGTGTGTGCGGAGTTTGTATGTATGTGCGAGTGTTTTATATATGTGTGTGTGTGTGCGGAGTTTGTATGTATGTGCGAGTGTTTTATATATGTGTGTGTGTGTGCGGAGTTTGTATGTATGTGCGAGTGTTTTGTATATGTGTGTGTGTGCGGAGTTTGTATGTATGTGCGAGTGTTTTATATATGTGTGTGTGTGCGGAGTTTGTATGTATGTGCGAGTGTTTTATAGATGTGTGTGTGCAGAGTTTGTATGTATGTGCGAGTGTTTTATAGATGTGTGTGTGCAGAGTTTGTATGTATGTGCGAGTGTTTTATAGATGTGTGTGTGTGCGGAGTTTGTATGTATGTGCGAGTGTTTTATATATGTGTTTGTGTGCGGAGTTTTTATGTATGTGCGAGTGTTTTATATATGTGTGTGTGTGTGCGGAGTTTGTATGTATGTGCGAGTGTTTTATATATGTGTGTGTGTGCGGAGTTTGTATGTATGTGCGAGTGTTTTATATATGTGTGTGTGTGTGCGGAGTTTGTATGTATGTGCGAGTGTTTTATATATGTGTGTGTGTGTGCGGAGTTTGTATGTATGTGCGAGTGTTTTATATATGTGTGTGTGTGCGGAGTTTGTATGTATGTGCGAGTGTTTTATAGATGTGTGTGTGTGCGGAGTTTGTATGTATGTGCGAGTGTTTTATATATGTGTGTGTGTGTGCAGAGTTTGTATGTATGTGCGAGTGTTTTATAGATGTGTGTGTGTGCGGAGTTTGTATGTATGTGCGAGTGTTTTATAGATGTGTGTGTGTGCGGAGTTTGTATGTATGTGCGAGTGTTTTATATATGTGTGTGTGTGCGGAGTTTGTTTGTATGTGCGAGTGTTTTATAGATGTGTGTGTGTGCAGAGTTTGTATGTATGTGCGAGTGTTTTATAGATGTGTGTGTGCAGAGTTTGTATGTATGTGCGAGTGTTTTATATATGTGTGTGTGTGCGGAGTTTGTATGTATGTGCGAGTGTTTTATAGATATGTGTGTGTGCGGAGTTTGTATGTATGTGCGAGTGTTTTATATATGTGTGTGTGTGCGGAGTTTGTTTGTATGTGCGAGTGTTTTATAGATGTGTGTGTGTGCAGAGTTTGTATGTATGTGCGAGTGTTTTATAGATGTGTGTGTGTGCGGAGTTTGTATGTATGTGCGAGTGTTTTATAGATGTGTGCGTGTGTGCGGAGTTTGTATGTATGTGCGAGTGTTTTATATATATGTGTGTGTGTGCGGAGTTTGTATGTATGTGCGAGTGTTTTATATATGTGTGTGTGTGCGGAGTTTGTATGTATGTGCGAGTGTTTTATAGATGTGTGTGTGTGCGGAGTTTGTATGTATGTGCGAGTGTTTTATATATGTGTTTGTGTGCAGAGTTTGTATGTATGTGCGAGTGTTTTATATATGTGTGTGTGTGCGGAGTTTGTATGTATGTGCGAGTGTTTTATAGATGTGTGTGTGTGCGGAGTTTGTATGTATGTGCGAGTGTTTTATATATGTGTGTGTGTGCGGAGTTTGTATGTATGTGCGAGTGTTTTATATATGTGTGTGTGTGCAGAGTTTGTATGTATGTGCGAGTGTTTTATAGATGTGTGCGTGCAGAGTTTGTATGTATGTGCGAGTGTTTTATAGATGTGTGTGTGTGCGGAGTTTGTATGTATGTGCGAGTGTTTTATAGATGTGTGTGTGTGCAGAGTTTGTATGTATGTGCGAGTGTTTTATATATGTGTGTGTGTGCGGAGTTTGTATGTATGTGCGAGTGTTTTATAGATGTGTGTGTGTGCAGAGTTTGTATGTATGTGCGAGTGTTTTATAGATGTGTGTGTGCAGAGTTTGTATGTATGTGCGAGTGTTTTATAGATGTGTGTGTGCAGAGTTTGTATGTATGTGCGAGTGTTTTATAGATGTGTGTGTGTGCGGAGTTTGTATGTATGTGCGAGTGTTTTATATATGTGTTTGTGTGCAGAGTTTGTATGTATGTGCGAGTGTTTTATAGACGTGTGTGTGTGCAGAAATTGTATGTATGTGCGAGTGTTTTATAGACGTGTGTGTGTGCGGAGTTTGTATGTATGTGCGAGTGTTTTATATATGTGTGTGTGTGTGCGGAGTTTGTATGTATGTGCGAGTGTTTTATATATGTGTGTGTGTGTGCGGAGTTTGTATGTATGTGCGAGTGTTTTGTATATGTGTGTGTGTGCGGAGTTTGTATGTATGTGCGAGTGTTTTATATATGTGTGTGTGTGCGGAGTTTGTATGTATGTGCGAGTGTTTTATAGATGTGTGTGTGCAGAGTTTGTATGTATGTGCGAGTGTTTTATAGATGTGTGTGTGCAGAGTTTGTATGTATGTGCGAGTGTTTTATAGATGTGTGTGTGTGCGGAGTTTGTATGTATGTGCGAGTGTTTTATATATGTGTTTGTGTGCGGAGTTTTTATGTATGTGCGAGTGTTTTATATATGTGTGTGTGTGTGCGGAGTTTGTATGTATGTGCGAGTGTTTTATATATGTGTGTGTGTGCGGAGTTTGTATGTATGTGCGAGTGTTTTATATATGTGTGTGTGTGTGCGGAGTTTGTATGTATGTGCGAGTGTTTTATATATGTGTGTGTGTGTGCGGAGTTTGTATGTATGTGCGAGTGTTTTATATATGTGTGTGTGTGCGGAGTTTGTATGTATGTGCGAGTGTTTTATAGATGTGTGTGTGTGCGGAGTTTGTATGTATGTGCGAGTGTTTTATATATGTGTGTGTGTGTGCAGAGTTTGTATGTATGTGCGAGTGTTTTATAGATGTGTGTGTGTGCGGAGTTTGTATGTATGTGCGAGTGTTTTATAGATGTGTGTGAGCAGAGTTTGTATGTATGTGCGAGTGTTTTATAGACGTGTGTGTGCAGAGTTTGTATGTATGTGCGGGTGTTTTATAGATGTGTGTGTGCAGAGTTTGTATGTATGTGCGAGTGTTTTATAGATGTGTGTGAGCAGAGTTTGTATGTATGTGCGAGTGTTTTATAGATGTGTGTGTTTGCAGAGTTTGTATGTATGTGCGAGTGTTTTATATATGTGTGTGTGTGTGCAGAGTTTGTATGTATGTGCGAGTGTTTTATAGATGTGTGTGTGCAGAGTTTGTATGTATGTGCGAGTGTTTTATAGATGTGTGTGAGCAGAGTTTGTATGTATGTGCGAGTGTTTTATAGATGTGTGTGTGTGCAGAGTCTGTATGGATGTGCGAGTGTTTTGTAGATGTGTGTGTGCAGAGTTTGTATGTATGTGTGAGTGTTTTATAGATGTGTGTGTGCAGAGTTTGTATGTGTGTGCGAGTGTTTTATATATGTGTGTGTGTGCGGAGTTTGTATGTATGTGCGAGTGTTTTATAGATGTGTTTGTGTGAGCGGAGTTTGTATATATGTCCGAGTGTTTTATAGATGTGTGTGTGTGCAGAGTTTGTATGTATGTGCGAGTGTTTTATAGATGTGTGTGTGTGCGGAGTTTGTATGTATGTGCGAGTGTTTTATAGATGTGTGTGAGCAGAGTTTGTATGTATGTGCGAGTGTTTTATAGATGTGTGTGTGTGTGCGGAGTTTGTATGTATGTGCGAGTGTTTTATAGATGTGTGTGAGCAGAGTTTGTATGTATGTGCGAGTGTTTTATATATGTGTGTGTGTGCGGAGTTTGTATGTATGTGCGAGTGTTTTATAGATGTGTGTGTGTGCAGAGTTTGTATGTATGTGCGAGTGTTTTATAGATGTGTGTGTGCAGAGTTTGTATGTATGTGCGAGTGTTTTATAGATGTGTGTGTGTGCAGAGTTTGTATGTATGTGCGAGTGTTTTATAGATGTGTGTGTGTGCGGAGTTTGTATGTATGTGCGAGTGTTTTATAGATGTGTGTGAGCAGAGTTTGTATGTATGTGCGAGTGTTTTATAGATGTGTGTGTGTGTGCGGAGTTTGTATGTATGTGCGAGTGTTTTATAGATGTGTGTGAGCAGAGTTTGTATGTATGTGCGAGTGTTTTATATATGTGTGTGTGTGCGGAGTTTGTATGTATGTGCGAGTGTTTTATAGATGTGTGTGTGTGCAGAGTTTGTATGTATGTGCGAGTGTTTTATAGATGTGTGTGTGTGCGGAGTTTGTATGTATGTGCGAGTGTTTTATAGATGTGTGTGAGCAGAGTTTGTATGTATGTGCGAGTGTTTTATATATGTGTGTGTGTGCGGAGTTTGTATGTATGTGCGAGTGTTTTATAGATGTGTGTGTGTGCAGAGTTTGTATGTATGTGCGAGTGTTTTATATATGTGTGTGTGTGCGGAGTTTGTATATATGTCTGAGTGTTTTATAGATGTGTGTGTTAGGAGAGTTTGTATGTATGTGCGAGTGTTTTATAGATGTGTGTGTGTGTGTGCGGAGTTTGTTTGTATGTGCGAGTGTTTTATATATGTGTGTGTGTGCAGAGTTTGTATGTATGTGCGAGTGTTTTATAGATGTGTGTGTGTGCAGAGTTTGTATGTATGTGCGAGTGTTTTATATATGTGTGTGTGTGTGCGGAGTTTGTATGTATGTGCGAGTGTTTTATATATGTGTGTGTGTGCGGAGTTTGTATGTATGTGCGAGTGTTTTATAGATGTGTGTGTGTGCGGAGTTTGTATGTATGTGCGAGTGTTTTATATATGTGTGTGTGTGCGGAGTTTGTATGTATGTGCGAGTGTTTTATAGATGTGTGTGTGTGCGGAGTTTGTATGTATGTGCGAGTGTTTTATAGATGTGTGTGTGTGCGGAGTTTGTATGTATGTGCGAGTGTTTTATATATGTGTGTGTGTGCGGAGTTTGTATATGTGCGAGTGTTTTATATATGTGTGTGTGTGCGGAGTTTGTATGTATGTGCGAGTGTTTTATAGATGTGTGTGTGTGCGGAGTTTGTATGTATGTGCGAGTGTTTTATATATATGTGTGTGTGTGCGGAGTTTGTATGTATGTGCGAGTGTTTTATATATGTGTGTGTGTGCGGAGTTTGTATGTATGTGCGAGTGTTTTATATATGTGTGTGTGTGCGGAGTTTGTTTGTATGTGCGAGTGTTTTATAGATGTGTGTGTGTGCGGAGTTTGTATGTATGTGCGAGTGTATTATATATGTGTGTGTGTGCGGAGTTTGTATGTATGTGCGAGTGTTTTATAGATGTGTGTGTGTGCGGAGTTTGTATGTATGTGCGAGTGTTTTATAGATGTGTGTGTGTGCGGAGTTTGTATGTATGTGCGAGTGTTTTATAGATGTGTGTGTGTGCGGAGTTTGTATGTATGTGCGAGTGTTTTATAGATGTGTGTGTGTGCGGAGTTTGTATGTATGTGCGAGTGTTTTATATATGTGTGTGTGTGTGCGGAGTTTGTATGTATGTGCGAGTGTTTTATAGATGTGTGTGTGTGCGGAGTTTGTATGTATGTGCGAGTGTTTTATATATGTGTGTGTGTGCTGAGTTTGTATGTATGTGCGAGTGTTTTATATATGTGTGTGTGTGCGGAGTTTGTATGTATGTGCGAGTGTTTTATAGATGTGTGTGTGTGCGGAGTTTGTATGTATGTGCGAGTGTATTATATATGTGTGTGTGTGCGGAGTTTGTATGTATGTGCGAGTGTTTTATATATGTGTGTGTGTGTGCGGAGTTTGTATGTATGTGCGAGTGTTTTATAGATGTGTGTGTGAGCAGAGTTTGTATGTATGTGCGAGTGTATTATATATGTGTGTGTGTGCGGAGTTTGTATGTATGTGCGAGTGTTTTATATATGTGTGTGTGAGCAGAGTTTGTATGTATGTGCGAGTGTATTATATATGTGTGTGTGTGCGGAGTTTGTATGTATGTGCGAGTGTTTTATATATGTGTGTGTGTGCGGAGTTTGTATGTATGTGCGAGTGTTTTATAGATGTGTTTACACGCATCGAGTTTATATGTATGCGTGAAAAAGTGTACATGCATGCTTTACTAACATAATATGTATTGGTATGGATTTCACATTAGTGCGGACATGTTTTTCATATGTGTTTGCTTGAACATCCAATACTATACATGTATATGTGAGCAATGTATATGTGTGTATGCGCGCTTTTATATATGTATTCATACGCGCAGTTTGATTTACACCCTATACGGCGCCTCATATCAAACCACGCACTCTCACCAAACTCCAAGCAAACAGGGAGGTTTAGAGGTTCTTTGGAGTGACTGAGGTGCGATATACAGTGGTGTATATGAACGCCTCGTGATGTGATGTAGCCAGGTTTCCACCCTGTTTTATGCACATTTGAAGTTTTGTATCATAAATTATTGATGGTAACAGAAGAGGTGCAGATTCTGCAACCAAACCCTACCTTCAGGCTATATGATGAGACCATCAGGGCAGTACGCAGGATTTTTGAAATACCAATGTCCAAAAATCTATATATTTTTGATCTATATATATATATATGCATTGTAAGACTTTTAGATTGCAAATAAGATAACAACGGCTAACGTACAGCCATGTCCATTTTTATCTCTTTAATTTAAAACAGGTAACATTTGAAATCTAGGGTTCCCCTTCAGTCGGTCTCTCGACGTTGTGAGAGACTGACTGGGGTTTGATCTTGAGAACCTACCTTCTCCGAGATAATTAATTATAAAACGCCAATGGGCTTGGCGAATGGCACGCGCACGCCAGTCTCCGCCCCGTGCATACGGGTATAAAGGAAGATGGCGGCGGTCATTCACTTATCCTTTGTTCTTCGGAACCTGTGTGCTTTGTGTATGCAACGCACCTTACTCGACTTCGAGAAACTTTTCCTGCTGGATTTACGACGCGGAGCAGCGGACTTCTCCTCTCGTGGAATTCCCCTGGGCGTTTCGGCAGAAGGCTACAGACCCTTAGAGGTAAGTCCCTCCGGCTACGAATATGTCTCGTAGCTGTGTCCTCGGATGCGGCAGACTCATCCCGGAGTCTGACGGCCATGATACCTGCGTCACTTGCTTGGGGCTCAAGCATGGTGAGGCAGGTTTCACTGATTCGGCATGTCCAGCGTGTGCGGACATGGCAATCAGGGTGTTGCGGTCACGGTTGGCTACGTTCTTTTCGAGCGCTGCCACCACCCCGTCTGCTTCCCAGGCGTCTTCAGCCGCTGTTTCGGCACGGTTGATCGCTTTGGCGAGCGGCAGGGTTGATTCGGGGATTCCTATGAATGTCGCTCCGTCAGTTACATGCTCGCGGAACATCCATACCCCGGCACGCTCACCTGGTTTGTCCCCTATGAGCGGCAGACAGCCGTCTCATAGTGGAAAGACTGCGTATAGGGATGATGACTACATTTCTGTCGCTGCATCGGACAGCTGCCTGCTGGCATCTGATGCGGAAGACTAAGAAGCTCCGAGCAGCTCTTTGTCTGTTACGGAGGAAGCACCCGGGGGGGGCTGTCTCCAAACAGAGATTGGCGCACTGGATTGTGGATGCCATCACGGTGGCATACCAGTCCCAAGATCGCCCGTGCCCGCTTGCAGTGAGGGCCCACTCCACTCGGAGTGTGGCCTCCTCGTGGGCACTGGCACAAGGCGCCTCTCTGGCAGACATCTGCAGTGCTGCGGGTTGGGCTACGCCCAGTACCTTCGCAAGGTTTTACAATCTTCGCGTGGAACCAGTAGCAGCCCATGTCCTCAACGCCCCCGGCGTGTAGGACGGACTCCTGTTCTGGGCGTTCCGGGGAGACCATGTTAGTATCTCCACATGTAACCTCCCCTCCAGGTAGGATGTGGCCTCCGTAACACACTCTTCTAAGAGGAGAGCAGTGTTCCCCAGTGTTCGGCTCCGGACAGCTCCTCGCTACTAGAGGCGTACGCCACTGTCCGTGAGGCCGTCAGTACAGGCTTCTCAGTATGACCAATACTATGTGGCTGGAAGATTACGTCTCGCGGTAGCACTCTTGTGACTCGCTAGCCCAGCCAGGGTCGCTCCGCTAGAGGTTGTGATGTCGGTGTAAGCGCTGTGGCGTTTAAGATTGATCCCCAGTCAGTCTCTCACAACGTCGAGAGACCGACTGAAGGGGAACGTCTCGGTTACGTCTGTAACCTCGGTTCCCTGATGGAGGGAACGAGACGTTGTGACTTCATGCCACAACGCTGCACCGAATCACTGCAGTGAACGTTCCAGGTTCCTCAGTACAAAGGGTAAGTGAATGACCGCCGCCATCTTCCTTTATACCCGTATGCACGGGGCGGAGACTGGCGTGTGCGTGCCATTCGCCAAGCCCATTGGCGTTTTATAATTAATTATCTCGGAGAAGGTAGGTTCTCAAGATCAAACCCCAGTCAGTCTCTCACAACGTTAGATTATCCCTACACCAAGGAAAAATGACAGAGATTATATGCTATTTAAGCCTGTGACCAGTTAGTTGCCGGTTTGATCCTCAGGGCCGGTGGGTAATGAGTGAGGTGACCTTGAGTAAGGCACCTGACCACTACTTGCTCCCCGGGCACTACAGTGATAGCTGCCCACTGCTCCGGGTATACGTGTGTTCACGACTTGCTGTGCGTGTGTTCAATACTCTCTGGGTGGGTAAAATGCAGAGGTCACATTTACATATACCCCCAACTATACCTCTGATAATACAGCCCCTCAATCATTCCAAAGAACCACTGAAGAACCAATGAAGCACCAAAATATGGTTCTTATAGCACTACGAGCAAAGAACCACGTTTAGTGCAATGTAGTATGTCTTTGGTCCAACACAATGTTTTGAGTAAGTGTGTCAATACTTGAGACTTTGAGTCATTATAGCGAAACATTCACTTTTGGGGTAACAGAAAACCTACAAATAAATACATGTGGTGAGGAAGGCGGGACGAGAGCCGTGACGCGGGGCCGGTGGCGTGAGTGATAAGTGCAAGCAGCTGTGCGCGCACTGGTCCCGCATCTTATCACGGAGGAGATTGGGAGCTTAAATGGATGTTCGTCAGGACTGTTGACGAGAGAGGACCGGGCCCGGAAATGTGTTTAGTTTATGTATGTTTTATGGCCGGCAGTCTACCGTGAGGTGGCTGTCGGCAACTTCCGTGTTTATTGTTTGTTTACGTTTAATTAAAGTTTTATTGTTTCAATGTTCGCCGGTTCCCGCCTCCTTCCTTCCCATCTTACGAACTTTGCTACATTGGTGCCGAAACCCGGGAGGAAGGAGGGGCATGCTGTCGAAGAGCCCTCGCTGCCGAGAGGCATCGTGGTGCGGAGGAGTTCGGGCAGCGCGGACAAGGGACGTCCGCTGGCGGCTGCCCGAGGCGGTGGTGCTGGAGCAAGAAAAATCGGCTGGGACGGAGAGCCCGCTGCCGTGCTCCTGGGCCGAGGTGGGATGGCGGCCTTAAGGAGGGAGCGGAGGGGTCGTCGCCGTTGGCCGTGGGCCGGAATCCTGTGTCCAACAACTATGAGGGTGAGGAACAGGAAACGGGGGACCCGCTACTGGCTGCCCTCACGCTGAGGGCCATCGCCAACCGCCAGGAGGCGAAGGAGGATCGGGCCGTCCCCCCGACGTCCAGCACTACCGCATCGCACCGCGAGGAAGAGCCTCTCGGCTGGGCTGAGGACCGAGTGACAGCGTGTCAGGGAACCGGACAATTTTTTTTCTTTTCCTCTCTCCCCTCTCTCGTCCCTGTCGCTCCGGGGGCTCCCGTCTCCGTTCTTTCCTCTCGCCGGTGCATACCCCCAGGCGCTGCCGACTCCGAGACTGGCTCCCCGGGGGGGGAGTAGGTACAGTCTCGGGGGTGCCCCCCGGCCTGTAAGGGGTGATGGGGGTATGTGGTGAGGAAGGCGGGACGAGAGCCGTGACGCGGGGCCGGTGGCGTGAGTGATAAGTGCAATCAGCTGTGCGCGCACTGGTCCCGCATCTTATCACGGAGGAGATTGGGAGCTTAAATGGATGTTCGTCAGGACTGTTGACGAGAGAGGACCGGGCCCGGAAATGTGTTTAGTTTATGTATGTTTTATGGCCGGCAGTCTACCGTGAGGTGGCTGTCGGCAACTTCCGTGTTTATTGTTTGTTTACGTTTAATTAAAGTTTTATTGTTTCAATGTTCGCCGGTTCCCGCCTCCTTCCTTCCCATCTTACGAACTTTGCTACAATACATTTAAATGTTTTTTGATAAATTAGTTATTTAAACTTGCGTTAGTTCAGCCCTTTATGGATCTGCATTTTTGACAGCTCAACAGGTGGAGAAACAATTACAAAGTCAAGTTTTATGTATGAATGCAATATATATTTAAATGCATGACGCTTTTAGAAAAAATGGCTGAAAATAATTTCAAGAGGTCATTTGGACGGTACCCTTTAAAAAACTAGAAACTATTGCATGAGGTTGTGCAGCAAAAACACAAACTTCATACAGCAACCAGTAGCAGGTGATAAAAATAGTTAAATGATAACTAAAGCTCCTTTTATTATAATATAAGTGTGAGTAAAATGCTATCTCTTCTCCGAGTTTTTGGATATAAACCACTTGTAAAGGATTTGACCGTTGACATTGTTAAAATACGGAGATCTGATACTGTTCAGGTGCGCACAATATCATGATGCTATTTATAGACTTCACATCTGATAAAGAGGCTTATACATGTTTTCTGTGCATAAGTTTGTTCGATAAATCACACATACACACTTTATGAAATGATCGTCAAATCAAATTTAGGACGGTTTTTAGGCAATATTTTATAAATGAGGCCCCTTCCTACTACGGTAGTCAATGGGGGCAAAGATCTGCTTGGTAATAAGCGTTCTTCCAAATATTTTTATATAAGACATTTAAACAGAGGTGAAACAAATCGAAGGTGAGTAAATTATGACTATACCTTTAATGTATCTTTGGGTCAAAGGTACATTTACTGTAAATACTTAGTTCACCTTAATTGTATCATTTGATTCTTTTTGGTGGTTAGTAAATAAGTGAAAGAGCAGAGGTGCAGACTGCGGAGTCAGTAGCAGGGTAATGGATCTTTTAATAGTTCTCACACAGCATACAAAAGATAGCAATAATTTAATTAAAGTCGACTGGCGGCAAGCCCCCATGGAGGGAACAATATACAGAAAGTCAGACCGCCTAGGGGCGACACTTCAGGCACCGTAACCTGCCGGGCAGGGGAGTCAGTAGCCCCGTAAGGTAGTGAACAGGTAGTGCTCTGCCTTGAAGGCAGGGGGAGAGAAGTGAAGGGAGTCTCCGACACCCGCTGGCAGCGGGAATCAGGAGGTAGTGCCAGAGAAGTCTCTGGTTAGTAATCCGGAGAGCGAAAAGGATAGTCCTTAGAAGGTCCGTCTAATCCTCCACTTGAGCACAGGCAAGCAAAGCCACCACCTGATCCATGGGGTGAGCGTCCGTTTGCGCGACAGGGAACAGATGCAAACGTATCCACTGGACCGACAGGGAGAAAATCCTCGGATAATCCACAAGACCGACTGGGCAAGAATACTTAGATAAAATCCACTTAGACTGACAGGAGAAGCTTACAGAAGCTTTCCAATTCCTTGGAAGGCTGGAAACAAGACAGACAGGGAAATCCCACCAGCGCCCACCAGCGCAAATCCCACCGACCAACCAGCCGGAAGAACAACACCCACGCAGAGCGCCCAACACTGCAGGCAGACAAGAAGACACCATGTGGCAAACACAGGTCCGGGTCCTAGACAAATAGGGTGATTAACATGGTTGCCCAAGACTAGACATAACGACTGGGCAGTCAAGAAACTAACAATGATGATCTGATGCAGGACAGAGGTAGAAGTGGATATAAGAGGAGAAAGTAATCACGGGACAGAATGAGAAACCAGGAGGGGAAAGAGAGAAACAGGAGCCAACCCAGGTGAGAGGAGTAAAACAATAACCGGGGCGATCACAGAGACACCGAGCACATGGTGAGCTGTCAACCCACACAATGTGCTCGACAAGAAACAAAACTGTCATGATTCCGCTATCGTGTCATGTTTATTCTTGGTCTTGCAGCGGAGTCATGGCATAGCCTTAGGTTTTGTGTGAGAAAGACATGGCTTTGTTTTGATATAGACTTGCCATGTGCTTTCTCGTGTCTCGTCGGTGTTTCCCGCCCTTTTGTCTCGTTAGCCTTCCCATTAATGTTTCATTACCTACACCTGCCCTTTGTTATTATCCTGTGTTTGTTCCCCTTTAAAACATCCTCGTGTTCATTATCCTATGCTTGTTCATTGTATGCAATACCTAGCCTGTATCGGTATTGTGAATTACCTTGCATCATGTCTTCCCTTACCACTGCCTTGCTATTGTCATATTATTTTTACCTCGTGTTTGGTGAGTTAGTCTAGTTTTGTCCTATGTGTTTATTCCCTCAGTCTAGTTAGTCCGTGTCCGAGTTGTCATTATTATTTATCCCGTCTTGGGTTCTTCCCACACCATCCCTGACACAAAACAAACAAGTACTCAGATCCGAGACCGCACAATATGATTAATTTATTTTCCTTCTAGAGCATGCCTGAATTAGGTTTCCCCAAAATGTTTATTAATACATTAATTAACAAACATGTACTAACGTAAAGTTATTCATGCAGGAATTTATATGACTTATCTCCTGATTAGCTCTTGGTTAAACTCGTCATTAATTCCCATGAAAGTGATATAGAACATGATTATTCATGAACTGTTATTGTAAAGAGATACCATTTTTGCTTATCATTAGTTTTTCATAGTTTAAGTTTGTAATGTGCACATTATATATTATTCATATTTGAAAGTGACTAATGTGTCAGATATGGTGACCCATACCGAAATGTGACCATCCAGTTAATAGTGAACATACTGTAAGTCATGAACACACATACACCCGGAGAAGTGTGCAGCTATCACTTCTGCTCAAGGACACCTCAGTCGTTTCCCACCAGCACTGAGAATCCAAACCGCAACCTTTTGGTCACAAGACTTTTTCCATTGACATTTAGTCGTTTAGCAGACGCTTTTATCCAAAGCGACTTAAAGAGAATTTTAGGAAATAAAGCAATATATCACAGTGGCAATAATAAAATAAGTGCTAATATCAAGTTACTAGAACCTGTTGAGAGGGAGAAAGAGAAAGGATTCGTTTTTTTACCTGTCAAGACTTTTTACCTTCAACTGGTTTCTACTTTCCATTCATATTTCAAACATTTCATTTAGTGTTTTAGGTTATAAAGTTGTGAAGGAGTATTGAAATCAGGGAGCATTGAAATGGAAGACTATCTTTAATTCTCTCTCTTTATTGTTTTACTGTCTGATGATAAGAATCGACGAAACTGCATAAAGCAGAAGCAAATAGACAGAAAGTGATTGTAATGAAATTCCAAACCAGATGCTTTTTTTCTCCATGAATAGACAGATTATATCTGACAACCAAACAACAAATTCTTGTTTTGCAATACTGTGCAAGCTTTCAGAATGATGATGCATCACATTTCAGACAAAAGAGTTACTGTTGATGGTTTGTCTGCATTCACATGTGATTTACAGAAAAACCCTCAAGTTCCCGTCTGACAGCCTACTTACTGGAAATATTATGAGATAAAAATTTTATAAAAGTACATGTTGTCCTTTGTGTTAAACTGACCATGAATGAATTCTTCTTACAAAGAATTTACAGATACAGACAAAACCATTGAGGCAGATTTAGTTTATCCTTACGTTAGGATAGTATATGTACTTTCACTCAAGGAAGGAAGTTGTGTACTTCGTCCACCTCTGATAAAAAGGCTTGTACTTTGGTCAAATGTGTTCTTTCTTTGTCTTGCATGTCTGTGTGTGATTATGAGTTAGCAGATATGGATTGGAGTTATGGAACCATGGTCTAAACTCCAATCCATAAAAGTGGAGACAAATTTGACCCTAATAATTACCGTGGAATACAGTACCTTCCACTATCATTGCAGAAAATTTGTTTCTTGATCAGTGTCCCAAACTGCAGCTAAACCTTGCAAAAACGGAACTGCTTGTGATCCCGGCCAACCCAAAGATTCACCACAACCTTGCCATTCAACTAGGCTCATCAACGATTACACCGTCCAGCACAGCCATAAACCTGGGAGTGGTAATAGGTGATCGGCTTAAACTCACAAATCATGTCACAAACCCAAACTGACAACTTGATGGAGGTGCAGTTTTCCTTTATTATTATTCATTTTTCTGACACTAAAATTGAACTAATTTCTGCTATTCTCTGTGATCTTTGAATAGTCTTTGGCCACTCTTCACTGTGCATTGAGACAATATAGACACATTCTATTTCAGGCAGATATGCAACATCTTCAGTCTATTAAAACTACTTAATTATTGCCCGGATTTTTATTGTTTCAACCATTTACTTTTAAATCCACTTTCTATTTTGTGTAGCTTAACAATATTTTGCTGCTTTCAGAACTATATTCTTTGGTTTTACCCATTGTGATGGCCTATTAAGGGGGGTTGGGCTTTGTGTTATTAATATTATTCTCCTGTGAAACAACAAGTCATAACTGGACAACATCACGTTTCTAGTCACGGTGTTTAGAAAATCTAAATGTTACTGGGAATATACTTGGAAGATATTTTACTCATAAGAATAATGAAAGGGTGCCAATAATTGTGGCCAGGGTGTATGTAGAAAAACTAAATTTTCACAATGTGATATCTATTTTTACAGCCTTCTTTGCTAAAATTTACCAAGGGTGCCAATAATAGTGGAGGTCACTGTATGTGTGTCATGATCACGGGTGGTAAGACATGGACAGAGGACCCAGGTGCAGACAGCGGGTAAGGGACTTTTAATAATAAAAGACAAAACAAAAACCCACGAGGGGTATCATAACAAAACAAGGGTGTAAACATGACAGGAACAGGAACAAGGATTAACTAACTAAACTAGACTTAAGACAACATTTGAATTCTACACTACACTACACTTTCATACAAACTAGAATAACTATGTAGTAGTGATATAATCTGGCTGATCTGAAACCACATTTAACCAAAAATGAATGAGATTTGCGGTTGATTATAAAATGATTTAATGCTATGATGAGTATACTTAGTCATTGTCAAGTACCATTTATTTACGTTTATCAAACATGTTTTATATGCACTAATTATCTACTTACACTTATGGTTTAGAGCACAGCATTTTAAAATCCAGGGTTGTCTGAAACTTTAAAAACGCATGATCACTCTACATTTACATTTACATTTAGTCATTTAGCAGACGCTTTTATCCAAAGCGACTTACAGATGAGGAAACATTGGAAGCAATTATAACAACATAGGCAACAAATACATAAGTGCATCAACAACTAGTTCATTAAAGCCTAGCACAGTATACAAAGCTAAGAATAGTGAGGTTAGTATTATTATTATTTTATTTAAAAAAATTTAAGAAGGAAAGGGAATTTTTTTTGGATAAATCAGTCAGAGACATGTTGACGGAAGAGATGCGTTTTTAGGCATTTTTTATAGATGGCAACCGAGTCTGCTTAACTTGTAGCAGCTGGTAGATCATTCCACCAATGTGGAACAGATCCAGAGAAGGTACGGGAGAGTGACTTTTTTCCTTTTTGGGATGGTACCACTAGTCGTTGTTCCTTTGCAGACCGCAGTGATCTGGCAGGAACATAGATCTGCATTAGCGAGTGGAGATACGATGGTGCGGACCCGGTGTTGGTCTTGTAGGTCAGGAGCATAGCTTTGAACTTTTTGCGGGCGTAACCTGATGAAGAGCGGAGTTACATGCGCTCTCTTCGGTTCATTGAAGACCACTCTTGCCACTGCATTCTGGATCATCTGGAGAGGTTTGATTGTGCAAGCAGGAAGTCCAGCCAGAAGCGCATTGCAATAACCCAGTTTAGACAGGACAAGAGCCTGGACTAGGACTTGCGTAGAGTGCTCTGATAGGAAAGGTCTAATTTTCCTAATGTTGTAGAGATTGAATCTACAGGACCAGGTGGTGCTGGCAACATGATTTGTGAGTTTAAGCCGATCACCTATTACCACTCCCAGGTTTATGGCTGTGCTGGACGGTGTAATCGTTGATGAGCCTAGTTGAATGGCAAGGTTGTGGTGAATCTTTGGGTTGGCCGGGATCACAAGCAGTTCCGTTTTTGCAAGGTTTAGCTGCAGGTGATGATCCTTCATCCAAAGCGAGATGTCACTAAGGCATGCCGCGATGCGAGCAGAGACCGTCGGATCGTCTGGTTGAAATTATAAGTAGAGTTGTGTGTCGTCGGCATAGCAGTGATAAGAGAAGCCATGCTTCTGAATGACCGAGCCGAGGGATGTCATGTAAATGGAGAAGAGTAGCGGTCCAAGCACTGAGCCCTGTGGCACCCCCGTGTTGAGCTGTTGGGACGCGGAGACCTCATCTCTCCAGGATACTCTGAATGACCTGCCCGAGAGGTAGGACTCAAACCATTGCAACGCCATTCCAGAGACACCCATAGCACTGAGAGAAGCCAGGAGGATGTGATGATTGACAGTGTCAAAGGCAGCAGACAGATCCAGTAGGATGAGCACAGATGGCATGGATGATGCTTTTGCCAGTCTCAGGGCTTCGATGACTGAGAGCAGTGCAGTCTCTGTGGAATGACCGGTCTTGAACCCAGACTGATTGCTGTCCAGGAGGTTGTTTCGCATGAGAAAGGAGGAGAGCTGGTTGAACACAACTCGCTCCAGGGCTTTGGCAATGAAGGGAAGAAGGGAGACAGGCCTGTAGTTTTCTAGCAGTGTAGGGTCAAGGGTGGGTTTCTTCAGAAGTGGTGTGATGCGGGCCTCTTTGAACGCTGTGGGAAATGTCCCAGTGGTGAGCGAAGAGTTGATGATGTGGGTCAGAGCAGGCACAACCGTTGGAGAGATGACCTGGAGGAGATGGGTGGGGATGGGATCCAGTGGGCAGGTGGTAGGGTGGTTGGAACCTATGACCTTGGAAACATATTACAAATTGTGTGAAACTCTATTTGAATTGAAGCATTATGTGCATACAGGAGGCCTGAGGCATTAAAACCATTAGAGGACCCGGGCTCTCACTATATGTCTTGTTCTGTTGGGATCCATTTTTCCCAGTTTCGGCAGGTTATTTAAAAAGATCAAGTCTACATGTGTCAACATATGACTTTGGTTTTATTACTATGTAGCCGCATCATATGTGTACGCACTCTCATGATGTTGTTCATTTTGAACAATCATGCCTTATGACTGTTTAACTTGTGACACTCTCAGTTTAGCGTTGAACCAGTGTATACAATGAGCCATATGTTTTTAAAAAAGGGATCAATGATTGCCTAACCACAAGGAAAAACGTATTTGACTGCTGGAAATCTATTGGTGGAAAGTCATGTCAAGTAATGTAACTATAACAGCAATGTATTTGATTGGTTTAAAAGAAGCCCCTCTGTCAGAAATGTTACTATAACTATGGGCTTGAAAACACTGTAAATTATCCTACGGAATATTCTGTGAAAATATAACGATATCTTCAATATTGACTGAATAATTCCAAAATACTGAAATCAATGCTTGAAATTAATCTTTTGTGCTTGTTATAATAATCAATTAGATTCTGAGGGGTTAGTCTGGGTTTTTACAGGGTCACTGTCACTGTCAATGTTTACATGCTAATTGTAGATACAAATTGAATTGTAGTGAGGTAGGCGGGACGAGAGCCGGGATTCAAGACCGGTCCGTGAGTGATAACGAGCGTCAGCTGTAAGCAACCGGTCTCGTATCACGGAGGAGATCGGGGTGCATAAGAGGACGAGCGACCAGACATTTGTTATGGTTTGTCGCCGGCAGTGGACCGTGAGGGGGTTGCCGGCTTTCTATTTACGTTTTATTTTATTACTAAAAAGTATTTTTATGTTCGCCGGTTCCCATATCCTTTTATGGATCTTATTACAGTTATGGTTGATAAAATATCACTAATCTAGTTAAAAGGTTGGAGACATATGGCAAACAGTGAACAGACTGACAGATACAAATTGTCAGGTATAGAAGGCAAGGACTCAAATGCAGATTCAAAATAATAATGGTTTTAATCAAATAAGCATGAACAAAACAAAAAGCTAAGCAGAGCTTCAAACAGTCCAGGGCAAAGCAGATGCAGGGTCAGACAGGCAGATGGTCGATCGAGGTGCAAACAGAGTCCGAAGGGGTAATCCAAAAGAGGAAGCACAACAGCCAAGGGTCAGTCGAGGTGCAAACAGAGTCCAGAGGGAAAAGGCAAAACTCGTAATCCAAACCGGTGCAGACTAATAGAGAGAATTCCAATCTAAGCGGCAGCCCAGTCCAAAACAATTATCCAGTGCATGAAAACTATAACTAGAAGAGAGCAAGGTTAGCATAAATAATCCGACAAGGCAAGAGGCTAGAGTGAGGTAGTTAACGCACACAACAGCAAAGAAGGAGAGAAACAGAGAGGAATATAAAGGGAGGAAAATAATGAGAGCAATAAGAAACAGCTGTGCGCTGCTGAGCCGCTCAGCTGATTGCCAAGCCACATCAGCTGTGCACATGGAAAGGCGAGTGAGAAAGTGAAGGGAGATCAAACCCGGCACATGACACAAATGCTTTAACATTCGTTGCATTTTGTTTACTGTTGTGTGTCCATTTACCTGCTCTGCATGTTTGCACTAGTGTTGTTAAAATAACCTTGTGTTTGCTGCTCTTCATGCAGCGTGTCTTTGGTGGGAGAGAAGCAGCGCACGGAGCGGAAAGGGTTATAATGAAGAATGTTTGACGCTAAATAAAGATATTAGAGGATATAGAGAATATAAAGACAATTACAAAACTGTTCCTGAGAGTGCGTGTGATGTGATTGTCCGTTGTGAAGATGCACGGCTCAATTTAAACAACCAAAATATTTAAAAGTTTTAAATGGTCACTGGTGGTCCAGATGGAACGAAGCAGAGGTCCGGATCCGGACCGTGGTCCGCCTATTTAGGATTACTGGTCTACAGCAACATCTAGACACCCTGCACACTTTCTGTCAAATAGAAGGTGCTGTCCAACTTGTTTGGTCGCAGTTCAGGCAGGCACAGGTAGTCCTCTTGCCTCCCTGGACACCGCCATTGCCCACTTTGGTACGCCCTGACTGAGGTCCCACTCAGCACAGACACCTTAGCACACAGCTGGCCGCGGGGCAAGCAAAAGTAGGCTTCTCCCCAGTGAGCCTCTGTCCACAGGTTCTTTGCAAGGTCAGGGAGGAGGGACATCAAGTACTGCTAGTTGCGCCCTATTGGCGCTCGAGGGTAGGGAGTATACATGCACTCTCTCTGTCCAACAAGTGCCTAGAGTTTGGGCCGGGCGACTCCGAGGTGAACCAGAGACCCCGGCCTGCGAATCGCCTTCTCCCCTTCTCCAGGAGAGTCAGTGCTATCTTTTGCTTCCCTACTTTCCCCACTTGGTGAAGTACAGGCATTCCATCCATCGCTGAGCCTCCCTTCTGGTTACAAGCCGGGCGGAGCAGCTCATATACCAAAGTTCGGATATAGGTGAGTTTCCCCTCGAGGTGAACACGTGTCCACACGTAATGCCTCGTAGTAAAATAAGTATACTCATATACTCATTGATAAGGGTAAGTAACAGAATATTAAAATCGACTGAATATTTTACTGGAAGTGCAATTGCTGCTGGAGAACTGGAGAAATGTGCACAGTAGAAGGTGTTCTAGAAAGAACACGAGTTGCAGAATTCTGAATCAACTGGAACTTATATTGAAATTGGGAGGGAACACCTGTGAGAAGGGCATAACAATAGTCCATACAATGGGTGACTAGTATATTGAGAAGTATATAAGAATATAGATACTCATATTTTAATTTTATTTTTCTCTTAATCTGTTTTTGTGCAGAATTTTTATATTTAATTGTCATGTGCTTTGGCAATGTAAATTTGAATGTGAGTCTTGAATCTTGGATCAAATATATCATAAGCCAGATGTAAAATGAATGAAAGTCTATGGAATATCCCCACTATAGCGATACAAACCTGTATTTTTCAAATATATAGGTTGTAAAATGTTTCATGTATGTGCATGTGTTTGCATACATGTGTGTCCTTCTGCTTCATGTGAGTGTGTGTGCACTGTATATTTTTTGTGTCGTGTCTGAATGAGAGTGTATCTATGAACTTTGCTCTTAATACTTACATTTTAATCAATTTAATGTATTGCTTATAGTTAACATTACACAAACAAAAGCCCATGATGGGGTAAAACAAGAACACAACTAATATAAAAACTTGATAATAAACACTTCGCACGATGGGGCAAAAAACAAGAAAACAGAAAAACTAGACATCCTCATAAAAAGACAACGGCAGGACTAAATAATGACAAGACATCCAAGGAATCCAACAAGGTAAGCTTAAAAATACGACAATAAACACAAAACGATTCAATACAGGACAGAAGACACAAAGGCATACTAACAAATGGTAATCAACAACATTTACATTTAGTCATTTAGCAGACGCTTTTATCCAAAGTGACTTAAAAAGAGTTCAGGGAGCAATAAGTGATATGTCATAAAAGAGCAATAATAAAATAGGTGCTAAGATACTAGTTTCAACAAAAGCTAGACCACTACCTGTTGAGAGAAGAGAGAGTTAGTGTTTAATTTTTTATTTGTCTGTCAAGTATTCACAGAAGAGGTGTGTTTTAAGTAGTTTTTTTAAAGTTGTGAGAGATGTGGTTGACCGGACCGCGTTATGAAGAATGTTCCACCAGGAAGGAGTTGTGAAGGAGACTGAGCGGGAAAGAGATTTAGTGCCCTTATGAGAAGACATTACAAGGCGCCGCTCGTTTGCTGAACACAGGGTTCTTGATGGGGTGTAGGAGGGTGTGAAGGTTCTTGATGGGGTGTAGGAGTGTATTAGGGTGTGAAGGTTCTTGATGGGGTGTAAGAGTGTAGCAGGGTGTGAAGGTTCTTGATGGGGTGTAGGAGTGTAGTAGGGTGTGAAGGTTCTTGATGGGCTGTAGGAGTGTAGTAGGGTGTGAAGGTTCTTGATGGGGTGTAGGAGTGTAGTAGGGTGTAAAGGTTCTTGATGGGGTGTAGGAGTGTAGCAGGGTGTGAAGGTTCTTGATGGGGTGTTGGAGTGTAGGAGGGTGTGAAGGCTCTTGATGGGGTGTAGGAGTGTAGGAGGGTGTGAAGGTTCTTGATGGGGTGTAGGAGTGTAGTAGGGTGTGAAGGTGTGTAGGAGGGTGTGAAGGTTCTTGATGGGGTGTAGGAGTGTATTAGGGTGTGAAGGTTCTTGATGGGGTGTAAGAGTGTAGCAGGGTGTGAAGGTTCTTGATGGGGTGTAGGAGTGTAGTAGGGTGTGAAGGTTCTTGATGGGCTGTAGGAGTGTAGTAGGGTGTGAAGGTTCTTGATGGGGTGTAGGAGTGTAGTAGGGTGTAAAGGTTCTTGATGGGGTGTAGGAGTGTAGCAGGGTGTGAAGGTTCTTGATGGGGTGTTGGAGTGTAGGAGGGTGTGAAGGCTCTTGATGGGGTGTAGGAGTGTAGGAGGGTGTGAAGGTTCTTGATGGGGTGTAGGAGTGTAGTAGGGTGTGAAGGTGTGTAGGAGGGTGTGAAGGTTCTTGATGGGGTGTAGGAGTGTATTAGGGTGTGAAGGTTCTTGATGGGGTGTAAGAGTGTAGCAGGGTGTGAAGGTTCTTGATGGGGTGTAGGAGTGTAGTAGGGTGTGAAGGCTCTTGATGGGGTGTAGGAGTGTAGGAGGGTGTGAAGGTTCTTGATGGGGTGTAGGAGTGTAGTAGGGTGTGAAGGTGTGTAGGAGGGTGTGAAGGTTCTTGATGGGGTGTAGGAGTGTATTAGGGTGTGAAGGTTCTTGATGGGGTGTAAGAGTGTAGCAGGGTGTGAAGGTTCTTGATGGGGTGTAGGAGTGTAGTAGGGTGTGAAGGTTCTTGATGGGGTGTAAGAGTGTAGCAGGGTGTGAAGGTTCTTGATGGGGTGTAGGAGTGTAGTAGGGTGTGAAGGTTCTTGATGGGGTGTAGGAGTGTAGTAGGGTGTGAAGGTTTTTGATGGGGTGTAGGAGTGTAGTAGGGTGTGGAGATTCTTGATGGGGTGTAGGAGTGTAGCAGGGTGTGAAGGTTCTTGATGGGGTGTAGGAGTGTAGTAGGGTGTGAAGGTTCTTGATGGGGTGTAAGAGTGTAGCAGGGTGTGAAGGTTCTTGATGGGGTGTAGGAGTGTAGTAGGGTGTGAATGTTCTTGATGGGGTGTAAGAGTGTAGGAGGGTGTGAAGGCTCTTGATGGGGTGTAGGAGTGTAGGAGGGTGTGAAGGTTCTTGATGGGGTGTAGGAGTGTAGTAGGGTGTGAACGTGTGTAGGAGGGTGTGAAGGTTCTTGATGGGGTGTAGGAGTGTAGTAGGGTGTGAAGGTTCTTGATGGGGTGTAGGAGTGTAGTAGGGTGTGAAGGTTCTTGATGGGGTGTAGGAGTGTAGTAGGGTGTGAAGGTTCTTGATGGGATGTTGGAGTGTAGGAGGGTGTGAAGGCTCTTGATGGGGTGTAGGAGTGTAGGAGGGTGTGAAGGTTCTTGATGGGGTGTAGGACTGTAGTAGGGTGTGAAGGTTCTTGATGGGGTGTAGGAGTGTAGTAGGGTGTGAAGGTTCTTGATGGGGTGTAGGAGTGTAGTAGGGTGTGAAGGTTCTTGATGGGGTGTAGGAGTGTAGGAGGGTGTGAAGGTTCTTGATGGGGTGTATGAGTGTAGGAGGGTGTGAAGTTCGTGATGGGGTGTAGGAGTGTAGTAGGGTGTGAAGGTTCTTGATGGGGTGTAGAAGTGTAGTAGGGTGTGAAGGTTCTTGATGGGGTGTAGGAGTGTAGGAGGGTGTGAAGGTTCTTGATGGGGTGTATGAGTGTAGGAGGGTGTGAAGTTCGTGATGGGGTGTAGGAGTGTAGTAGGGTGTGAAGGTTTTTGATGGGGTGTAGGAGTGTAGTAGGGTGTGAAGGTTCTTGATGGGGTGTAGGAGTGTAGGAGGGTGTGAAGGTTCTTGATGGGGTGTAGGAGTGTAGTAGGGTGTGAAGGTTCTTGATGGGGTGTAGAAGTGTAGTAGGGTGTGAAGGTTCTTGATGGGGTGTAGGAGTGTAGGAGGGTGTGAAGGTTCTTGATGGGGTGTATGAGTGTAGGAGGGTGTGAAGTTCGTGATGGGGTGTAGGAGTGTAGTAGGGTGTGAAGGTTCTTGATGGGGTGTAGGAGTGTAGTAGGGTGTGAAGGTTCTTGATGGGGTGTAGGAGTGTAGGAGGGTGTGAAGGTTCTTGATGGGGTGTAGGAGTGTAGTAGGGTGTGAAGGTTCTTGATGGGGTGTAGGAGTGTAGTAGGGTGTGAAGGTTCTTGATGGGGTGTAGGAGTGTAGGAGGGTGTGAAGGTTCTTGATGGGGTGTAGGAGTGTAGTAGGGTGTGAAGGTTCTTGATGGGGTGTAGGAGTGTAGTAGGGTGTGAAGGTTCTTGATGGGGTGTTGGAGTGTAGTAAGGCTTGAAGGTTCTTGATGGGGTGTAGGAGTGTAGGAGGGCGTGAAGGTTCTTGATGGGGTGTAGGAGTGTAGTAGGGCGTGAAGGTTCTTGATGGGGTGTAGGAGTGTAGTAGGGTGTAAAGGTTCTTGATGGGGTGTAGGAGTGTAGGAGGGTGTGAAGGTTCTTGATGGGCTGTAGGAGTGTAGTAGGGTGTGAAGGTTCTTGATGGGGTGTAGGAGTGTAGTTGGGTGTAAAGGTTCTTGATGGGGTGTAGGAGTGTAGGAGGGTGTGAAGGTTCTTGATGGGGTGTAGGAGTGTAGGAGGGTGTGAAGGTTCTTGATGGGCTGTAGGAGTGTAGTAGGGTGTGAAGGTTCTTGATGGGGTGTAGGAGTGTAGTAGGGTGTGAAGGTTCTTGATGGGGTGTAGGAGTGTAGTAGGGTGTGAAGGCTCTTGATGGGGTGTAGGAGTGTAGGAGGGTGTGAAGGTTCTTGATGGGGTGTAGGAGTGTAGTAGGGTGTAAAGGTTCTTGATGGGGTGTAGGAGTGTAGTAGGGTGTGAAGGTTCTTGATGGGGTGTAGGAGTGTAGTAGGGTGTGAAGGCTCTTGATGGGGTGTAGGAGTGTAGGAGGGTGTGAAGGTTCTTGATGGGGTGTAGAAGGATGTGAAAGTATGTCGGTGCAGATCCAGTGATAGTCCTGTAGGCAAACATCAGTGACTTGAATCTGATACAGGCTTCAATCAGTAGCCAGTGGAGAGAGATGAAAGGGGTGTCATGAGCCCTTTTGGGCTGTTGGAAGATGAGGCGTGCTGCTGCGTTTTGAACCAGCTGAAGTGGTACAGGTGTGGGTAATGAGGAACGAGAGGGGCGGGGCCAAAGACGAGACCATAGAGAATGTATGTTGTGAACGACATTATATGTTTCTCTCCACACAAAACACAACTTTCTGTCATGATCCTGCCACTAGACTAGAAAATCAAGACAAGAGGAGGCAGAACATGACAGTAAACATTGAGTTGAGTTGTATTAATGTATAAATATTTGGTAACACTTTATTTTACTGTGCCCTTATTACAAGTTACATGTATTAACTATAGTTTTTACTATAAATTATGCATAGTTACATGTAACTAAACCAAAACCAAACCCTAATCCTAGGCCAAACCCTGTAGTAAGTACACGTAGTTACTTTTTAGTACTCAGTACATAATTGTATAAATACACTGTAACACGGGTACTGTAAAATAAAGAGTATCCAAATATTTGTGTGATTTGAGACTTTGTTCCTGGACAGGTCTAAACCTGTTGTGTTCTCACATCACTGAAATTTGATGTCGATAAGTGTGTTGTGCCGAAACCATGTTTTGTATATGGGACTTTCCACCCACGTATTTTGGTGAATTGTTCCAACCACAGTGTGAGTTTCTAAGAAATCTTTCTGCTTCTTGTGACTTTAAATCCATAAAACAGGAACTGCAAGTAACTGAAGGAACATGCAATGTTTTTTTATTACCACCCTAACCCTTTTATGTTATGTTGTTTAGAGCTTTATTAATCCTCTTGGGGCAATTTAGTTCAGATTGTCACAGTGCTTCACATACACAACCAACATTTAACAACTACAGTACAATACATATTAACATAAAAAACTGAAAATAAATCTGCAACAAATTGTTACATAAACATGTCGCTTCTTGCTGTTCATAATAAGATGTAATACTTCACAGGGGGACGCACATGATTTTTGAACACAAATGAAGAGCCAGAGCTCCCGGAGAGGAGCTTCCAGGGAGGAGAAAAGAAAAAGCCCAGAGCTTATCTGACATTTTCTTTCAACCAGTGTTAATTAAATCTAAAGTCATCTGAAATCTTACAGTCTTAGTCTAGTTTTAGTCGACTAAATATCATAAGAGTTTTATTCTTAGTCTAGTTTTAGTAGACCAAATATTAGCAGATCTTAGTCGACTAAATCTACAGTGGACTTAGTTGACTAAATGTTTCTCCATAATTTCCAGTCATTGGAAGTATCCGTCGGTCTCTTATGGAATGGTATTAAGGTTTGAATATGCAATACAGACACAGATTTAACGGTTGTAATACAAACCATGAAAACGCGATGAAAAAGCCCCATCTACGCCTCTACCAGGGCAATAAGCAAACTGCAGCAGATCAAGCACCGGCCCAGCCACCATCATAGTGTTTTTTAATCTCTTTTTCAAACATCTTCATGACAAAGATGTCAATGCAATTGGATGGTAATCATTGGCTGATTCTGGCTTAGCTTTGTTGTTTATATGTTGTTATGCAGTGTTGTATATAGTATTACTGTGTGTTCACACCGAGCGCGAATGAGGCGTCAAGCGCGAGTGATTTACATGTTAAGTCAATGTAAAGACGCGATAGACGCGCTTGCGGCGCGAACAGCGCGAATAAGGCGGCGCGAATGACGCGAATTGCGCGAATGACGCGAATGAAGCGAATGACGCGAATGACGCGAATGAAGCGAATGACGCGAATTGCGCGAATCGCGCGAGTTGAAAAATCTGAACTTTGGCGGAAATTCGCGCCGCGTTAACCAATCAGGAGCCTGCTTGAGTAGTGACGTAGACGACGTAGCGAGCAGAGGCAGAAATAAAAAATGGAGGACACGCTCATCTCAGTGTGTGGACACCCGGAGCTATATGATACGTGTTCATAAAAATAGGAATAAAAAGGATCTTGCTTGGAAGAAAGTGAGTGAGGAGGTCGGAGAATCCGGTAAATTGTAAAAACATTTTCGTGAAGCGAATTTCACTCGCGAATGACACGAATAGCGCGAATGACGCGTTTTTCACGCGCGAATAGCGCGAATGAAGCGAATGACGCGAATGACGCGAATGAAGCGAGTAAACACAAAATGTTCAAGCGTCAAACTACTCGCGAATAGCGCGTTTTTGACGCCTCATTCGCGCTCTATGTGAACACACAGTTAGCAAAACGTGTTCAGTACCGTTTGAGCCTCTCTATTTAGTTTCAGTAAAGAGATGTTAATTTCCATTCTGGTGATGTTTCTGCTCTGTTGGGTGGAGTTGATGACGTCTCAGGGTTTATAGGTCTGTTGTTGTTCAGAGAGAGAAACCACAACTTTCGACATTCTGGTGTCTAAAGATCAACATTACAGTGAGTATTTCTACTTTGTTGAATTATAACCTTTACATACAATATGATTGATCCCTTTCGGCTGTTAAGAAAAGAAACTAAAATAGTGAGGTTTAGTACTGCTGTTTTTATCCTTCAAACTAAAGGCACTGTCATAGCAATAAAATGTTTCCAGATTTGTTTATTTGATTTTATACACTGTTAAAGGTTTCACTGTGATTTTACACGAAGTTACTGGCAAAAAACAGTAAACCTGACCATAAGCAGGAGAGTAAGATCATACATGGCAATTCAGACAGTAATGCCAATATTGTACACAAATTTAACAAAAAATAATTATGTTTTTAAACAGTGAAGCACAAAGATCACAACACGTGTTTCACTTATTGTAACGAACTGATTAATAATTTTGTGCAATAGGGTAATTGTTAACTATTTTCAGACTATTGACATTAACAACAAAATAACTAAGCAAGTGAATTCAAAAGGTACAACATAAAATTCTTTTTTATGTGACTTTGATTTCTTGATAAATAAATCCCACAATTTCCCTTAAGATGATTTCTTTTACAGACCTTACAGCTCATCTGTAGCAGAAGAACGAAAGACAATGGTAAATATAAAAAGGTTTCAGATAATAAACAACCTATTATCTTACTATCTCTGGAACCTGCAGAGAGCCAAATTCCAAATATTTTTTGTTTAATTTCTTTTCCATTTCTGGCTTTCTTTTCACATTTCTGTGTGCAACATAAAGTAGAAAGGCGATACTGACATAATTCCAGTTTATCATTGGTTGAGAGCGCATGTAGTTCTGCAGCTCACTTTGGTTGAAAGCTCACAGAAACATAGGATCTAAGTAAAAAGCTGTTAATAATTTACCCAACGGTCGCTTGACATAACCACCACCAAGCCTCTGACAACTCTTTCAAACTCTTTTAGGTTTCTCTCCACATAAAACATGTGGGTCTGTCATGATTCTGCCCCAGACCAGAAAATCAAGACAAGAGAAGGCAGAATCATGACAGCTAACACACTTTCAGGGTTAAGAACACTGTGGTACTCTACGGACAAAGTTGTCAAAATATAAATTATTCCAGAAATAGAAACAGTAGGATTGTGGGCGTACTCACACCATAACCATCCTCAATGACAACAATTGGATTGTACACTTCACGGCGTAAATCTTGCTAGGCAACTATATACAGTATGTCATATCCTGGTCCTCTCATAAGTACCGAAGTATTTTGGAACCTTAGGTAGAAAGTGTACAAACAATCCTCTTTGAAGTTTATTGAGTAATTAATTTACAGCTATATTCAATAGAAAGAATCCCATCCAATGCTTTGGATCATGAATACATTTTTCCTTTTTTAAGTCATTGGTTGTGACACGCAGATCATTTCAGCTAATGCAGCTGTAATTGCTGAGACAATAGGCTCCGATCATACAAATAGCTACTCAAACAGACGCATTGTGTTTATTTAATGTCACAAACCTCCTAATGGTCACATATCTCCCACAGTAAAAAAGTGGTTTACCATAGTAAAGTGGTACACTCTGTAATGGTGATGGGAGTATGCACACAATACTAGTGATTTTATTTCGGAGAAATTTTCAGACATTGTGCTTAACTTTGTATACTGAATATGACCTTTCTGTGAGTTCTCAACTCACATGAGCTGCAGAACTACATGCGCTCTCAACCAACGCTGAACTGGAGCTACGCAAGTTCCACCTCTCTACTAACTATATTTAAATATGGAAATATCACATAAGGAAAAATAATAAAACTAAGTGCATAAATACATTCATTGATTAAAAAAGAAAAAGAAAGAATTAAAAATAACGTAAGAAAATGACCAAAGAAGAAAAATGTAAACAAAAATAAATTATGGACGAAATGTATTTTATTTGTGTTTAATTATTAAAATTGATATGGTAACTTAATTAAGTATTAAAACGGAAAAACATTCCATAATGTATTTCCATATGCTGTATAAATATATATATATATTTTATATAAGTTTAACTATACTAATAGTTATATTAGTTTTATACACCTTTGTCTAATTTAATAGCCTGCCGAAAATCTTTTTTATCTTCTGTTAGTATGATCTGATCAGAAAATCAGATCATACTTTTGGATAAAAGCGTCTGCCAAATGACTAAATGTAAAATGTAAAATAATGTAATATTTAATGAAATGAAATTAAATGACACCACAGGCAGAGACATCACATGTGCATTACAGAGGAAAGCAACCCCAACAGCCTTCAAATAATGCAGGTAATATTGACCAGTTTATTTCACAATATATGTTTTCAAAAAGAAACACACATCAAATACACAGAATAAATAAAAAATGTAAAGATTGGAATTCTAAGTATTGTTTTTGATCTTGCATGCAGGAGCAGCACAAGTGCAGAACAGTGAAGTGAATATTGTTCTTCTGGGGAAGACTGGTGTTGGGAAGAGTGCAACAGGAAACAACATACTGGGAAAGAACAGATTTAAATGTGGAAGAAGTTTATCATCTGTTACAAAAACATGTAGTAAAGAGGAGTCGACAGTTGAAGGCAAACGAGTATCTGTCATTGATACACCTGGTTTTTTTGACACAACACTTGAAGAAAATGATTTAGCAGTGGAGATAGCAAAATCAATGTATCTATCCCAAAATGGAGTGCAGGCATTCCTATTTGTCCTTCCAATGGGTAGATTCACAAACCAGGAGGCAGAAATATTCAAACTGATGGCAGGCATTTTTGGTAAAGATGTACTGAAGCATATTATAATGCTTTTTACGTATGGGGATGATTGTGAATCGATGGACTTAGAGTCAGAGATGAAAGACAATGCTATTTTAAGCAAAAGTGTTGGATACTCTATGAGATGTCATGTTTTTAACAATAAGGATCAGAGTAACAGAAATCAGGTGGCTGAACTATTGCAGATGATTGACTCAATGGTACAGCAGAATGAAGGATGCTACACAAATGAGATGTACAAACTAGCAAACATGACCACATTTGAATACTTCTGGAAAATATGCAAGGGCTTGTTTATTGCTTTTGTGAAGCTTCTTCGTGAAAACATCAGTTTTGATTATAAATATTGGAAAGCAAAAATTAATGTTGAAATTGAATGTCTGGGATCAAACTCCACTGCATACATGAGCCTCTAAGTCAGCAAACTGAAAATAACTTCTTTGAAGTCCAGTTGGTTGTTTGGGATTTTGTGAGATGTCTTATACATAGAAGGTTACTCTTGAATAACTAATTTAGGATGCAGTATAGAATTGACCTTATCTTTTGTTTATACAATTATATTTACACTATACACACTTTTTGAAAATATTTTCAATCATGATTTTAAATAAATGTAATAAAACAATGTTATGTGTAGACTGTTTAGTTTATTATTTCAACCTGTCTGTTCACAAAATAAAATAAAGGTTTGTCTTTTCAAAATTACATTGCATGTCATGATGTTTATTTCTTTTACACATAGAGGTTACTAGGTTGAGTGAAAATCTTTATTATTTATTTCTATATAAAAAGGATTTCTTGTTCATTCATGGGTTTTGCTTACATAGCTGCACACAAAGCTCTATAGAGCACAATAGTGCATCATCCTGTCACCTCTTCAGCTGCTTACTCATGTGAATTTTTTTATTTTTCATGCTATTGAAAAACATGGTTTTTATTTTCAATACAATTGTACAGAATTATATTCAGAGTAATATTCTGTGAATATAAATATTTACAGATATGTACTCCTGTGCAATGGCCAATGTAATTTGCAGAAGAGATGATATGTACAGGAAATATAACAAAGTAGGAATTATTTTACAAAATACGATATACACACAGTAGAAATGATTGTAAAGAGTGCAATATTGCATGGTTTAGCTCCTCACTACTTGAGTGAACTTCTCTTGTATTTCAGTCCATCATGTGCACTACGCTCCCAGGCGTCAGGTCAGTTGGTAATAACTAGAATTAAATGAAGTGCAGACGGCAGATCCTTTTCCTATCTAGCGCCTAAACTTTGAAACGGTCTTCCCTGCACAGTCCGGGAGGCAGACACACTCTGTCAGTTTAAATCTAGACTAAAGACGCATCTTTTTAATCTTGCATACACTACACTATCATAATATAAAACCTGCCGCTATTAGATTATTAATGATAATATTAAATCAAATAATTTTTTATTTTAATTTGTTGTGCACGCACTGTTTTTTTCTCCTCCAATGGAGTTTTGGGTTCCTCGCCACCGTTTGCATTGCATTGTATTTTGACTTGTATAACCTTATATGTTTTGCTTATAGTATATAATATACATTGTTTTCTTGTACAGCTGCTTTATAACAATGAAAATTGTAAATAGCGCTATATAAATAAAGCTGACTTGATTTAAATGGGGCAAAGCTTACACTTAGCTATTTAGAAATAGATCAGATACTTGCATTGGCTTTTGGGTGCTTGTACTGTATAATTAAATACAACCGTTGCTGAGTCTGCAGTCTGAACACTTTACCTCAGAGTGTCCGTTAACTGAATGAATTGAGAAATCACCTGAAAATCCTATAATATCAGTCATTTTCATTCAAGCAGCTGATTTCTGTAAATTATTGTCAAACTAAATATATATTGCAGCACATGGTGAAGTCAGTATATAATTAACGACGATTTGAGACAAAAAAGTGATAATCAAAGAGTGTCTGGTGAGTGGTTCACAATTGTCTCGACTTATTAACAATTTAAATTTTTTCATTTGGCAGATGCTTTTATCCAAAGTGACTTACAAGTCATTTTATACAGTGACACACCAGAGCAATCAGGGGTAAGGTGCCTTGATCAAGGGCCCTTCAGTCATGACCTGCTGGCACTGAGATTAGAACCTTCTGATCACAAGACCATCGTTCTAACCATTAGGCCACAACTATGTGGTAATTGTGTTACTGTTCAGTGTTTAAGATGTTTGCGGTGAAACCATTGTATATTCATGTAATTCAGTTTGTTCTTGGTTTAACTTGTTACAGAAAAACCACATCTGTATATCCACCAAGCTCTTCAGTAAAGTGGACATCTTCTACACATTTGTCGAGTGCTTTCTGATCCAAGAATCAATCTCACTCAGTTCTTACCGACTGCCTACCGTGCCTATCATTTTGTAAACTTGAACCTGAAACGCTGTCCTAGACTTTTTGAACACATGTCATAAATTGATTGTAATAGATGATCATTTGAATATTTTCTTGGATTGTAACACTGAATCTTCTTTAATTTACAAAACATTGAAATTATTGATACTTTTCATGTATCGAACACCCTGTTTAATTTTTTTCCTAGATTTTGTTATAAGGTAAGAGAAAACCCAAAAGTGAACCACAGTCAAACAGCCTTTAATAATAAACAAGGTAATCGTCCGCAGTGGCGAAACGCAAACAGATATCCTCCCGTAGACAATCACACAAAACAACCGGAACCAGCGCCCGTAGATGGGGACGGATGATCCACTGGGGTGGTACACAGGCAGAGAGACGGCGAGACTGTACAGGCACAGGTGGTGTCTAGCCTCTGGTCTCTCAGGAGAATACGCAGCGGACAAACAGCGGAACCGGCAAAGCAGCAGTTGAACTGAGTAGACACGGAGAACCGGTTACAGCATCAACACCATATTATTTGCAATAAACCGATTCCCGAGAAGGCAGGAGAGCTTGGACAGAGTAACTCCTTTCATCGGAGAATTACAAACAATCTGACAACGAGATAGAGGAAAGAAGTAGCAAGCGTAATCAGAGGGAAGAGGTGCGGAATCTGGCGGAAAGCAGGGGGAAACAAGAAACAGCTGGAGGAGAGTGTGTGATGAGTGTGTGCATAAAGTCTATATGGGGAGGCTGCAGACCTGGAGCCAGTAGATTTACGCCCCTTTTGTTCCTCCTATTTCGAGAGGCAAAAGTACTTGATTTAGTCAGATCATATGTTATGTCCGACTCAAACTTAGCTAACCACGTGTAGGTTAAGCTGCCCCTAGTCTTCTCTTTACCCGCTCTGTCTCACTCACTTTTAAAATGAATTACATTTTTATTTTGTATCTTGTTGTCTGTCTTTTTGTAACGGGGAATTTAGCCTGTCATGTGGAGAAAATGAACTATGACTGCTCTGGGAGTTTGGACAACGAAAGGATCTTGGTCCTCGCTCCCCAAACGTTTTAGCCTCGCTACACACTAGTGTGTATGTTGTTTCTTACTTTATTGTGTGAGAAATCTAAAGATTGACAAGGGTAGGGTTCAGGTATGATAATGTCACACAGTGGCTTCCTGAAGAGAAATTGCATATGTTAGAACACAGTGTGTTATGCTCCTCCCTCCCCAGATCTAATAAAGTAAGCAAGACTTCCCCACCCCCCAGCAGCTCTCAATGAAAAGATACACTGTAAATAAGTGCAAAAAAACCAATTAAAACTAATTTATTCTTTTAGAATTATTTTTCTTATGATTGGTTATGCCTTCTGTCTAAATAAAGAATAAAATAAAGTCATTTACAGTCTTTGTGTTGTCTTTTGAATTCACATCCACACTTTCAACATTTTTTACTTGTACTATAACAAATCCCTTATAGAACTTCAAAACAAGATAATTATCAATGAGTCAATTTGTATACCCACAAACTATCACTTTTCCAAAAGATCACCTTCAAACAATCACATTTGAAAACAACAAACATAAACATACCATCAAATTTCCCACCTGAATAACACCTTTAAAGGTTTATGTCATGATTCTGCCTGCTCTTGTCTTGATTTTCTGGTCTAGGGGCAGAATCATGACAGACCCACGTGTTTTACGTGGAGAGGAACACATTATGGTCAATCAGGACATAATATGCGTTCTCTCCTGTCTCGTCATTTGGCCCTGCCCCTCTCGTTTCTAGTATAGCTCTCCTCCTGTGTCGCATTACCCACACCTGCCCATCGTTATCCCCTTTGTTAGTCTCCCTATATATACCCTCTTGTCTATTGTCTTGTGCTCGTTGGTTGTACGTATTCATGTATCCTGCCCTGTTGGAGTGTTCATGTTTCGTAATAATTCTATTGAGTGTTTGCTAGTCTTGTTAGTTTTCAGTTGGTGTCTTGTTTATTGTTTTCCCCATCGAGTGTGTTTATGTTTTGTTCCTGTTTTGTTATTAAAGTCTATTCGTTAACCCCTTCATCTCCGCTGCCTTGCAATTGGGTTCTTCCACTACCACGATCGTGACAGAACCAACGAGCCACTACAGAACCCAGCGGCAGCATGGACACTGACCGGTCCAGCTTGGCCCGTCGCCTCTGCAGTCTTCGCCAGGGGAGTGAGACTGGATGAGTATGTGGGGAGGTTCCTGGACATCGCGGAACAAGGTGCGTTCGGGGAGAGGGAGCTGGCGGTGCTTTTCAACGCCGGTCTCAGAGAGCCACTCTCTCGCTCTGAGATGAGGGCGATGAGGCCGTTGGATTTCGACGCCGTGTGGTTAACTGCCGCAGAGCGTTCGGAGTCCGCGACCTCATCGAACCCATTTTACTCATCTCCGCTGGTAGCGATACCCGAGAGTGGTCCTCTGCAGATGGGTGTTGTGGGCATTGCCACGCACCACTCTCCAGCCTCTCCACAACCGCCCAGTCTCACTGGCAAGCGGGGGAGACGGGAATCCTGGGGGTCCTCGTGTCCATCCCATTCTCGTCGTTCCTGCAGCCGACCACCAGGCGGGTGGCTCGGCTCAGGAAGAAGTGGCAACGGAGGGCGGCTCGTAGTCCGGTGGTCCCGTCGAGTCCGGTGGTCCCGTCGAGTCCGGTGGTCCCGTCGAGTCTGGTGGTCCCGTCAAGTCTGGTGGTCCCGTCAAGTCTGGTGGTCCCGTCAAGTCTGGTGGTCCCGAGTCCGGTGGTCCCGTCAAGTCCGGTGGTCCCGAGTCCGGTGGTCCCGTCGAGTTCGGTGGTCCCGTCAAGTCTGGTGGTCCCGAGTCCGGTGGTCCCGTCAAGTCCGGTGGTCCCGAGTCCGGTGGTCCCTCCTGCACCCAGTCCAGAGTCAAGTCCTGCCCTTCAGCCGGCCTTCCAGCCGGCGTCAAGTCCTGCCCTTCAGCCGGCCTTCCAGCCGGCGTCAAGTCCTGTTCCTCAGCCGGTCCCTCCCAGAACCTCTGGGCCTCCGCGCTCTCGAGCGCCGCCCCCCAGGGTGTACCCTGGTACTCCGCGCTTCCGAGCGCCAGGGACAAAGACTGTTCCCCCTTGTGCACCCTTTGGACTTCCCCCCATGAACTTTGTTGTTCCCCCTGCCCCCCTCCCTTGTTTGTTATTTTTATTGTCCCATCCCAACCCATTTATTGTTCTTGCTTGTCTGCCCTTGTTGTTTTTTACCATGTTTTGTTGGATGTTGTCCGTTTCCCAGTCAGTCTTGTCTCGTTAGTCTGCTCCTTTGGTGAACGCCAGGGGGCGTTCATTAAGGGGGGGGGTCCTGTCATGATTCTGCCTGCTCTTGTCTAGATTTTCTGGTCTAGGGGCAGAATCATGACAGACCCACGTGTTTTATGTGGAGAGGAACACATTATGGTCAATCAGGACATAATATGTGTTCTCTCCTGTCTCGTCATTTGGCCCTGCCCCTCTCGTTTCTAGTATAGCTATCCTCCTGTGTCGCATTACCCACACCTGCCCATCGTTATCCCCTTTGTTAGTCTCCCTATATATACCCTCTTGTCTATTGTCTTGTGCTCGTTGGTTGTACGTATTCATGTATCCTGCCCTGTTGGAGTGTTCATGTTTCGCAATAATTCTATTGAGTGTTTGCTAGTCTTGTTAGTTTTCAGTTGGTATCTTGTTTAATAGTGTTTTCCCCATCGAGGGTGTTTATGTTTTGTTCCTGTTTTGTTATTAAAGTCTATTCGTTAACCCCTTCATCTCCGCTGCCTTGCAATTGGGTTCTTCCACTACCACGATCGTGACAGAACCAACGAGCCACTACAGAACCCAGCGGCAGCATGGACACTGACCGGTCCAGCTTGGCCCGTCGCCTCTGCAGTCTTCGCCAGGGGAGTGAGACTGGATGAGTATGTGGGGAGGTTCCTGGACATCGCGGAACAAGGTGCGTTCGGGGAGAGGGAGCTGGCGGTGCTTTTCAACGCCGGTCTCAGAGAGCCACTCTCTCGCTCTGAGATGAGGGCGATGAGGCCGTTGGATTTCGACGCCGTGTGGTTAACTGCCGCAGAGCGTTCGGAGTCCGCAACCTCATCGAACCCATTTTACTCATCTCCGCTGGTAGCGATACCCGAGAGTGGTCCTCTGCAGATGGGTGTTGTGGGCATTGCCACGCACCACTCTCCAGCCTCTCCACAACCGCCCAGTCTCACTGGCAAGCGGGGGAGACGGGAATCCTGGGGGTCCTCGTGTCCATCCCATTCTCGTCGTTCCTGCAGCCGACCACCAGGCGGGTGGCTCGGCTCAGGAAGAAGTGGCAACGGAGGGCGGCTCGTAGTCCGGTGGTCCCGTCGAGTCCGGTGGTCCCGTCGAGTCCGGTGGTCCCGTCAAGTCTGGTGGTCCCGTCAAGTCTGGTGGTCCCGAGTCCGGTGGTCCCGTCAAGTCCGGTGGTCCCGAGTCCGGTGGTCCCGTCGAGTTCGGTGGTCCCGTCAAGTCTGGTGGTCCCGAGTCCGGTGGTCCCGTCAAGTCCGGTGGTCCCGAGTCCGGTGGTCCCTCCTGCACCCAGTCCAGAGTCAAGTCCTGCCCTTCAGCCGGCCTTCCAGCCGGCGTCAAGTCCTGTTCCTCAGCCGGTCCCTCCCAGAACCTCTGGGCCTCCGCGCTCTCGAGCGCCGCCCCCCAGGGTGTACCCTGGTACTCCGCGCTTCCGAGCGCCAGGGACAAAGACTGTTCCCCCTTGTGCACCCTTTGGACTTCCCCCCATGAACTTTGTTGTTCCCCCTGCCCCCTCCCTTGTTTGTTATTTTTATTGTCCCATCCCAACCCATTTATTGTTCTTGCTTGTCTGCCCTTGTTGTTTTTTACCATGTTTTGTTGGATGTTGTCCGTTTCCCAGTCAGTCTTGTCTCGTTAGTCTGCTCCTTTGGTGAACGCCAGGGGGCGTTCATTAAGGGGGGGGGGTCCTGTCATGATTCTGCCTGCTCTTGTCTAGATTTTCTGGTCTAGGGGCAGAATCATGACAGACCCAAGTGTTTTATGTGGAGAGGAACACATTATGGTCAATCAGGACATAATATGCGTTCTCTCCTGTCTCGTCATTTGGCCCTGCCCCTCTCGTTTCTAGTATAGCTATCCTCCTGTGTCGCATTACCCACACCTGCCCATCGTTATCCCCTTTGTTAGTCTCCCTATATATACCCTCTTGTCTATTGTCTTGTGCTCGTTGGTTGTACGTATTCATGTATCCTGCCCTGTTGGAGTGTTCATGTTTCGCAATAATTCTATTGAGTGTTTGCTAGTCTTGTTAGTTTTCAGTTGGTATCTTGTTTAATAGTGTTTTCCCCATCGAGGGTGTTTATGTTTTGTTCCTGTTTTGTTATTAAAGTCTATTCGTTAACCCCTTCATCTCCGCTGCCTTGCAATTGGGTTCTTCCACTACCACGATCGTGACAGTTTACTCACAGTTCACCGTTTATCAGTTCAGTCACTGAAAAATAAAAGAGAACAGTTCGTAGAACGATGATTTAGAGACGAGGCTGAATCCAGCTTCTTATTCTCAGTTTCTTATTGATGCTATCCGTTCCACCTTAAAAACGCGAAGCAATCCGCTTTTCCAGTTTCTTATTCGCGCTTAGCTTAGGGATCATCTCGTGTTTCTCTTTTTTTACGTTTTTAAAATAAAAACTTTTTTCTGTGTGTGCGCGCGTGTGTTTGAGAGAGTGCACAGAGGATGGGATGCTGCTTGCTGTCTAAGTCATGACATGCTGAATGCCCCTTGGATGAACGTGAACTTCACGTGGAACCTCCATCACCCACTCCCCCTACCATCCTCTGTATTACTTTGATAGGACAGTTTTTTAGGCAGCCTATCTCCACAAAGAATATGAATCATATCCAAAAGTACCTACATGTTTGTAAGTGCAATATTCTAGTGCAGAGCCTGCAATACGGTTTATGCATAAGTAAATTACGTGTATATTTGTAAAAAGCATAGTATACACCGTTTTGTAATACTTTGCATATCTATAATTAACTGTACATCTAATGTAAATTAATTATTTTCATCATTGATGTATTTTATTGTTATTCTATATATATATATATATATATATATATATATTTCCATTTCCTGTGTTTGTCGATACTGTATTTTTTCTTTCTGAGCTCCTGGAAGCACAACACGTTGCTTGTCTGTGTGTGCACAATTGGAAAATAAAGCTTATTCGAATTTTCTTCTGATCCACTGCTCTTATACAATTTATTATACTCTTGTTGGTCTTAGCCAGTGCGTATATTACTGCTATGTAGTTACATGTATTTAGATTTATGTAAACTTTGTCACTTGTTGTATGTACAGAATATGTGTTTTTGTACAAGTATGTCTTTGATGGTGCGTTAAAAGTTCCACAGGTGGGTTATACCTTGTCTTGATGTCTACCGCATGGGGTGCCATATCTCGACTTTCTTTGAGGGTGCGTTAGAAGTTCTACATTGGAGTTATACTCAGTATTTGCGACTAACATCTAGCCAAAAGGCAGATCTTTTTACTGTAGCATTTTGGAGTTATTGACCCCTGAAGTTGGCATATTTCACAGTACTCTTCAATGGGCCGTTGCACTTTTTTGAGGTGCTACATCTCAAAAACCTTTAAGGGTGCGTTAAAAGTTCTACATATAGGTTATACCCAGTATCCTTGACTACCACCTGGCCAATAAATAGACAATTTTACTGTAGAATTTTGGAGTTATGGACCCCTGAAGTTGGCATGTTTCACAGTACTCTTCAATGGGCCGTTGCACTTATGGGATATTTTGAGGTGCTACATCTCGAAAACTTTTAAATGTGCGTTAAAAGTTCTACATATAGGTTATACCCAGTATACTTGACTACCACCTGGCCAAAAACAGACAATTTTACTGTAGAATTTTAGAGTTATGGACCCCTGAAGTTGGCATATTTCACAGTACTCTTCAATGGGCCATTGCACTTTTTTGAGGTGCTACATCTCAAAAACCTTTAAGGGTGCGTTAAAAGTTCTACATATAGGTTATACCCAGTATCCTTGACTACCAGCTGGCCAAGAAATAGACAATTTTACTGTAGAATTTTGGAGTTATGGACCCCTGAAGTTGGCATGTTTCACAGTACTCTTCAATGGGCCGTTGCACTTATGGGATATTTTGAGGTGCTACATCTCGAAAACTTTTAAATGTGCGTTAAAAGTTCTACATATAGGTTATACCCGGTATACTTGACTACCACCTGGCCAAAAACAGACAATTTTACTGTAGAATTTTAGAGTTATGGACCCCTGAAGTTGGCATATTTCACAGTACTCTTCAATGGGCCATTGCACTTTTTTGAGGTGCTACATCTCAAAAACCTTTAAGGGTGCGTTAAAAGTTCTACATATAGGTTATACCCAGTATCCTTGACTACCAGCTGGCCAAGAAATAGACAATTTTACTGTAGAATTTTGGAGTTATGGACCCCTGAAGTTGGCATGTTTCACAGTACTCTTCAATGGGCCGTTGCACTTATGGGATATTTTGAGGTGCTACATCTCGAAAACTTTTAAATGTGCGTTAAAAGTTCTACATATAGGTTATACCCGGTATACTTGACTACCACCTGGCCAAAAACAGACAATTTTACTGTAGAATTTTAGAGTTATGGACCCCTGAAGTTGGCATATTTCACAGTACTCTTCAATGGGCCATTGCACTTTTTTGAGGTGCTACATCTCAAAAACCTTTAAGGGTGCGTTAAAAGTTCTACATATAGGTTATACCCAGTATCCTTGACTACCAGCTGGCCAAGAAATAGACAATTTTACTGTAGAATTTTGGAGTTATGGACCCCTGAAGTTGGCATGTTTCACAGTACTCTTCAATGGGCCGTTGCACTTATGGGATATTTTGAGGTGCTACATCTCGAAAACTTTTAAATGTGCGTTAAAAGTTCTACATATAGGTTATACCTAGTATCCTTGACTACCACCTGGCCAAAAACAGACAATTTTACTGTAGAATTTTAGAGTTATGGACCCCTGAAGTTGGCATATTTCACAGTACTCTTCAAGGGGCCGTTGCACTTATGGGACATTTTAGGTGCTACATCTCGAAAACCTTTAAGGGTGCGTTAAAAGTTCCACATAGGGGCAGTGGCGGTTTTAGGCACAGGCGAACCGGGCAGTCGCCCGGGGCGGCATTTTTTCATGTCACGTGGGGGGCGGCACCGGCACGAGCAGTAAAAAAAACTCTGGGCCGCTGCAAATCGGTTACCTATTATCTATCATTCATTCATTGTGTGGGGAATTGGCAAATTGGCGCCCCTGCATGCTGAAAAGATAAAGGTATGCAACTATAATGTTCTCTCTGTGTTATGATTACTGTATCCATGTTGTCATCTGAAGGTTTCACTGCTGCGGTAAACGCAGTTGCTTCGGCAAACAGGACGGTTCCAGAAGTAAAAAAGAAGTGGTCCGATCTTAAGGTGGGAGCAAAGAAACGGCTTGCCTCTCACCGACAGAGTGTGTGTGCGACTGGTGGGGGCAAAGGTGCCCCCGATTTGTCCCCAATGGAGACCCGAATGGCCTCGATTCTCGGCCAAACCAGTGTGTGTGGCATTTTGTCTGAAAGGGAGGGAGACACAGATGTGCTGGATACAGGGGAACCAGGTAAAGAACTTTATTGCTTGTGTACTCAATTAAACAAAATAAATTACACAATTGGTTTAGTCCTTATTCTTGCAGAGTCTGCGGGAGCCCAGTGTGACGAAACTCCCAGCGCAGAGTCTGCAGGGGCTATGGAGTTTCCCGAGGTCCCCAGCACAAGTGCGTCCCGACCATATGGCACGGCTGGAAGTGGCCGGGTGCTGACTGAGGCTGTTCTGCAGACACAGAGAGACACCATTAATGCAATTACTGTAATCGCAGATGAGCTTATGCAAATAAGGGTAGTGCTGGGTGACATTGCATCTACATTAAAAGATCTTGTTAAAAAATGAACTTTTGCACTGTTGTTCTTCACAAATGGCGCATTACTTCCTGACGGAGCCTTGCTCCCTGATGATGTCCTTGTTGGGGAGGGGGGTGTGGGTCAGGCTCTTCATGCTGGTGTTGTGATAGGTCGGGAGGAACAGGGATACCATTCATCAGTGCAATGTTGTGTAAAATAGCGCACACCATGATGATCTGGCATACTTTTTTGGGTTGATATAAAAGTCTACCACCCGAAGCATCAAGGCAACGCCATCTACACTTGAGGGGGCCAATGGCTCTCTCAACTACCAGAGATGGCAAAAGTACACACATCCCTTACTTAAGTAGAAGTACAGATACTCATGTTTAAAAATACTCTGGTAAAAGTTGAAGTACTGACTTAATTTTTTACTCAAGTAAAAGTAAAAAAGTATGAGCTCTAAAATATACTTAAGTAAAAAGTAGCCATTACTACTACCTGCTTTAGCCTGTATCCATGAACAACTGCTATAGAGAACACAGGCAGACAAAAGTGAGTTACATTGTTAATTATACTGAAATGCAAACAAGAGTGAAAGTATCATTATAATTCACACCTCACCTAGTTTACCAGATGACAGATTAATAGGCCTAGTGAAAATATTATAAATCATTACTGCTCAAATTGGCAACTTTCTAGATAATCCTATTCGCTGTCTTAAACAATTTGTGCTAAAGACTGAATATTAAAGTGTGTGCCAACAGCACGAACAGCACTAGCAACATCCCTTTAACAAAACTGAAAAAATTGGAGGGAAAAACTTAAAAACAAATAACAGGCAAGCAACACTACATTAAGTTATTGTGTGTGTTTGCCGGTGAGTGTATATGTGTGTTCTTTTTCTGGTCAAAAAAGATGCGAAGTGTGAACAATGAACAACATCTAACTAACACGCTAGCAAAATATGAATTCATGATAACATTACAGACTTAGCAAACATAGAAAATAGACTATAATTACGGAAATATTTTTAACACCGACAATTTCAAACATCTCCCGAATATATGGCCATGGGTGATTATGATTAGGAATGCAGACATCCCAACCTGCAAAAAGTCATTTCAGGGAGGTGTCCCGAAGACCCCCCCCCCCCCCCCATAAAAAAATGAAGGACAAGGATATGACAATTCACCACAGAACTGCACTTTACTTGTGTAGCGAAATACAGTTGAATATAACAACAATGAATGAATAAAATAACTATTTACACACACTGCAAATGTAGTAGGCCTAGGCCTATTTCCTACATCATATGCCTTTTATTTTTCTTGCAAGCTTTCATTTTATATGTAGATTAATTTTACTATTTATATAAGCTGCTTATTCTATTTATACTTTTATCCCAAGAGCCATCATAGAACTGAACAATCATACACCCCTACCACCCAGTCAGCACAGTTGCACTTTATAGATAGGGGCTTTTATGCAATGGGACTTCAGAGTAATGTTGGATGCCCTGTTATTGTTTTATATTTTTATACTTTATTTATTGTATGAGTGTGTATATGGAAGTGAGTATTGTTTTAGAGGATGCACAAGCAAATTTAGTTGTATGGTACTACTGCACAATGACAAATAAAATCTCTTCTCCCCCCCTCTCCCTCTCTCTCTCTCTCTCTCTCTCTCTCATGTAAACTGCTTTTATTTACATTCCATTGCCATTTTAAATATGTCTAAGGTGTTTTCACGTAGCTAGTTGTTATCCGACCTGAATAATATGCGCATGAAATCAAATAAAACTTGATGAACTCACCTCAACATGTCTTTACAATCATTAAACACAGTATTCAGTTCGGGACTAGGGAGAAGAGATAAAAGCCCGCCCACACTGACAATTGATTGGTTGATTTACCGAAACGGGCCAATCAGGATGCTCTCTGTATTACCTGCGCTTCACGAGGCACACACGCAGACTAGCACAAACACACACACACACGCAAGGTCTCGCGCTCCCTCTCTGCTGTGCGCGCGCTACATGTGTTGAAGCACAGTCTCTGTCTCGCATGCGCGCTCTTGATCACTCGCTCTAGATTGCGGGATATTTTAACTCATTTGCGGGCATCAGGGAGCCGCTATCAATATGCGGGAGACTCCCGGAACTTCCGGACTTGGGATGTATGGGAATGACTCACCTAAAAACCGATAAACCAACAGGCTTCTTGTTTAAAAACAGCGCGCATGACAAAAAATAATACAGATTAAAGTAACGAGTCTGGTTTGAAAATGTAAGAAGTAGAAAGTACAGATATTTGGTTAAAAGTGTAAGAAGTGAAAGTAAAAAGTTGTCGGAAAAATAAGTAGTGAAGTAAAGTACAGATACCAAAAAAATCTACTTAAGTACAGTAACGAAGTATTTGTACTTCGTTACTTACCATCTCTGTCAACTACTGAGCGCGCACGAGCGTGGGTATCATTAAAGCGCACTTCTTCTGCGCTCTGAGGGTTTGAGAACGGGGTGAGTAGCCAGCGCCTGAGCGGGTAACCGCTGTCACCTGTAAAGTATAACAGATTATTTGTACAATAGGCTTTAACCGTTATGTAAAAACAATTATATGCATTTACTTACCCAGAAGCCAGCCATCGCGAACGGCACCTGCCGTAAGTCGATTCCCTACACTGCTGTGCGCTAGAATAAAAGAGTCATGTGTAGAACCAGGCCATCGTGCCACAACATTCATTAGAGTCAAGTTGTCACATATAATTTGCACATTTATTGAATGCACATGTTTGCGATTCACATAAATGAATTAATCTACACATGGAGCCCTTATAGCAATATGAGTGCAGTCAATTGCGCCGATTACATTTGGGAAACCGGACATTGCTGCAAATTGCCTTTTGATATTGGCCTGTTCTCCAACAGTGTAAGGAAACTTTATGTATCGATTGGTCATTTGAATAATCCCTTTCAAAACTGCAGGCATTAATGAGTTTAGGGATGGCTGTGAAATCCCAGACCTATGACAAAGTAATAGGAATGGTAAAATCACTAAGGTTTTGCTTAAAAAAAGGTACACTTAGTTACCTGTCGCCTATTTCCTGCTGATATGTCCCGGTTGCCAAAAATCCTAAAACTGAAAGTACTTGGGTTGGTACCGGGGTGGCGCGGTTCCGTGTTGTTGGTCTTTGTAATGCTGGGCCAAGTTCAGCACACAGATCCAAGATCATGGCTCTAGGAAATCTAAAGTTTGAGAAAAAGGACGGAATCGAGAGGGCAAAAAGTATGGTGAAAGACGGGTGGGGTGATCCAAATTGGGATTATACATACATGATTAAAGCTTGTGCTCTATGGAAAGATTATAAAAAGGTTTGGGATGAAGGTCCTGAGAAAAAACTAATTATTGCTTATGTAGCAAAGCAGGGTGCATCTAAAATGCCACCGTCATACAGTACTTTTTGCCAGCCCGAAACTTTGCCGTCAGCCCCTCTGCCGCAGAAAAATGGTCCCGAGAACATTCAACCCAGCGCACAGCGCATTGCAATTGAAAACGTGAAACCTGTTAAAAAGACGGAAAACAAAAAGTTAGATGATGAACTTGTTGCGTGTGACGCACCTCAGAATTCAATGGTTTGGATTCGAGCTGGCAATACCGTGAATATTAGACCGCTAAAAATGTCCGATATGGAATCAATTTGTAAGAGTCTGCCATCCCCACAAGAAGTAGGGAAATATGTGACTGTTTTAAAGACGCATACAAAATATGCACATTTTGCAGGGAGCGATTTCAGGGCAGTTTTATTGAGAACGCTCGAGGGAGATGTAACTGAACAAATGTTAGTACAAAAGTGCCCCACGTTATCATCCGATAATGATAAGATTACCGGCAGTGGTACGTCTCAAAACCCGCATGAATTCTTTTGGGAGAAGGTTACTAATGTTGACACATTTTTCACAGAGTTGAGAGTTTTTCTTGATGAACGTCTAGGTAGCAGACAAGATTTGTCGTTTGCTGCCAGCACTAAACAAAGACCGAAAGAATCTGTGTCTGAATTCTTTGTGCGTTTTCAGAGAGCGTGGACCGACGATTCTAAACTTCCTTTAACCAATGAGTTAAAGCCTCTGTTTATTAACACAATGTTGAATAACATGAATGCGAAGCAAGCGCAATTAATCCGAATCACCACATCGAATTTGCACGAGATGTCCATAGAGACTCTAGGAAAACGAATAAGGGAACTTGACGCATCGGGTGGTTTCACTGTTAAAATTGAAAATGCCATGTTTACAAATAACAATCAAACTTCTTGCCCACAGACAGGCACACAACAAAAGGGAAGTCAGATATGGTATGTTATCACTGTGGAAGGAGAGGCCATTTCAAACATCAGTGCAGGCAGTTGCAGAGGCACATGACGCCACAGATGACCTCGGGTGATACTCGGCCCCCAGCTCGTCTCGCAGAGTGTGACTCTGCTGATAGGAGAAGCGCACCACAGCGGAGTAACGAGAACTCGGGTGCAACCTTTCAAACCCAATGGCACCCCAACCAAGCATAAGGGTGCCCACAGAGTGATGTCAGTTCCAAGTTATGTATGATGACCCTAACATTTTCAAATAATGGAGAGGATTTGCCGTACTTTACCCTTATGGTGAATGGGCAGCTTCTAACATTCCTGCTTGATACAGGTGCTGATGCTTCATCGATGACAGCTAAAGAATATGAGGGTCCTTTGACTAACCAGATAATTCACTCTGTGGGAATAACAGCGAAGCAGCTCACACACGCCAGTCTCCGGTGCCAGCATGCCTGCACGGGTGGACTCCATGATTAACCCTTTGTTATGGTCTCAGTTCAAGGATGACACTGGTTTCATTGATATGGAACCTTATAGAGCAAAGCTTAAAACAAATAAACCTGTTTACATTAAGCAATACCCTTTATCAAAGGATAAAGAGGAAGGTATTAAGCCTTTGATTGAAAACTTTGTCCAGCAGGGTGTCCTCGAACCAACACATTCACCATACAACACACCAATTAACCCTGTAGTGAAAGCCGATGGGAAAACTTGGCGATTAACTCAGGACCTGAGAGCTATTAATCAATTGATCATAACACTCGCACCAATTGTGCCTGATGTTCCGACTGTTATGAATTCTGTGCCATACTCACACAAGTATTTTACTGTCATTGATTTGTGTGCAGCTTTTTTCTCTGTGCCAGTTCACCCAGAGACTCAGCCCTTGTTAGCTTTTACATATAGAGGGCAACAATATCAGTGGAAGCGTCTTGCACAGGGCTATGCGGACTCACCCGCTGTCTTTTCGGCAGCAGTGCGCAGAACTTTGGCCATAATGAATGATTTGCCATCAACAGTGTGTGTGCTTCAGTTTGCAGATGACATCCTAGTGTCGGGGGAGACGCAGGAGGACTGTGAAAAAGCATCTGTGATTGTGTGCAATGTGCTTGCGGACGCAGGAATCGCGCAGTCTGGTATCCACGATCTGCAATAGTTCACTAGTCCCAGAAAACTTTGGAGCTGCTGTACTGTTCGTGGGGACTTAATGTTTCTTATCAGTTGGATCCTATCTGTGGATATTGCTCTGAGGCCTTGCATCAGTACATGACCTAAGTAGTTCACCTTAGTCTGGACCCATTAATAAGGGCCTGTGAACTAATGACAGAGAAGCGAGCAACAATTTACACAGACTCCAAGTACGCGTGGAGTGTTCTTCACCATTATGCAAAAATGTGGGAAGCAAGAAGTTTCAAAACAGCTGATGGTAAACCCATAGCACATGCTAATCTGATAGGACAGCTAACAGAAGCAGTTCAGCTCCCGCTCGAAGTGGCCATAGTGAAGGTCAAAGGTCATGCTTCAGGGGAGGATGAACAAACGTTAGTAAACCGCAGTGCTGATGAAGCCGCAAAGGCAGCAGCCAAAAATCAGATTAAATCGCCGTTTCACCAAAAAGACGAAGCACAGATAACAATGACCGTGCACATAACGAATATACCTGATATTGACATCAAAATCGTACAAAGTCAGCCAACACAGGCAGATCTGGAGCATTGGAGTAAAAGTGGTTGTGCTCCAGATAAAGGAGGGATTATAAGAGACGACAAAGGTAGAATCGCAATACCAAAATTAGGATTAATTATTCTAATAAGGCACTACCATGGCTTGTCTCACACAAACTGTGCAAAAGTTGTTCAGGCAATTAATCAATTGTATTGCATTGCTGATGTGCACAAGACCGCAAAACTTGTTTTGGACGCATGTCTGACATGTGCGCAGGTAAATCCGCACAAACCAATTAAGCATGATGCGTTGCCGCATCCAGAATCACCTTTCCAACATGTACAAATCGATTTCACCCACATGCCGCCGATAGGTAATCTAAAATATCTCTTGGTAATTATTGATCGGTTCTCAAAGTTGCCAGAAGCATTTCCATGCGCAAAAGAAGATGCTAAGACGGTAGTTAAGATCTTAACGAAGGAGATAATACCTCGTTATGGCATAATTTCGACTATCGAATCAGATAATGGGACGCCGTTCACATCGGAGGTGACACAGATGCTAGCAAAAGCATTGTCTATCGATTGGCATTTTAACATTCCATATCATCCGCAGAGCTCAGCAGTCGTAGAACGTTGCAACCGAACACTAAAAACTCGCCTAACGAAAGCCGCACTCGAGACGGGGAGAAAATGGGTAGATTTGTTGCCCGCCATGTTGACCGAAATACGGATGACTCCATCTTCCACTACTAAGTTATCACCGTTCGAGGTGCTAATGGGTAGGCCTTTCCCGACTCCATGGGTCAAAGGCCGGGCCGGCATTGCTTCCTTAGGTGACATGCAGGTGATACAGGAGGACTACGTGACTTCCCTAATTGAAAAGCTAAACTCTATATGTGCTGATGTTTCTCTTTGTCTCCCTCTGCCATCAGAAAACCCTACTCATAGTTTTGTTCCAGGACAAAGAGTGTTTGTGAAAAGTCTAAAGCCTACCAAGGTGGGAGAACCAAAGTACCACGGACCAGCGACTGTGATTGCCATAACCAGGACAGGAGTTCTGACAGACTATCAGCCGCAGTGGATACACGCTTCTAGATTAAAGTCGTGTTCTTCAGGAGAGCAGGCAAGCTCCAATTTAAAATAGAATCTCAAAAGGGGGATTCACCTTACTGCATTTTAGGGTGGGTGAAGCACTGACAACGCTAAGGAAAGAACTACCTTTCGTGAGGTGGGGGCCACCCAAAGCAAGAAGATAGATGGCCCATTGAGTCAGCAGTGTTGACCCCGTTATTTCCCCCGAAGTGCACGAAGGGCCAAATTGTTGAATCTATATGTACCCCATGTTTGAGCATTAAGGGATAAAATTGTTTTCTCTTATGTTTTATATGTTCAGATGTATATAAAATATATCCATACAATGCGCAGAAAGTTTTGGAAATCATAGAATTGTTAGAGACCAGCTGATCCAGTACAGATTTCGGATGGGGGGGATACAAGTAATGACAGGGATGACAGTAACAAGCATACTTTTATACTGGTTAATAAAGCATATTGAGGAAGGAAGCGAGAATCGGATGAAACGAGAACTGCATACAGACTATCCAAATGAAAACCCTCTAAAGTTCACGGTAAAGGCAGGAGGACAGGCCAACTTCCTCTGTGACCTTATATCTGTGAGTGTAGGGACTCAGGACAATACGGAAGAAACAAGAAGCAGTTATGGACATAGTTTATATTTCTGCAAAGATTCTTGCAGTTGGTCAGAGGTAAAAAATTACCAAGGCCCAGAAGCACAAATCCCAGAATCCAGATTTAGTATAACGATTGAGAAAAAGATACATAGAGTAACCGTAGGAGGGAAAAGGTGTATATACTGCAACAGGGACGATACCACACCTGCTCTTTTTGGGAGAGAGGCGAATGGGAGGCATGCTTGGTTAATAAATGTTACCATAACAGACATACAAACAGAAGATGAGGGAACCTACTACTGTGCATGGGCCCTAATGGGTAAAGATGCATATCAGAGAATCCAGCTCACTGTAGAAACCCCGAAGCTTGATTCAGCCGTGGAGGAAATAACGAATGAATTACGAGGAAGCATGGCGACACAGGGAATGGGCACATCTGGGGATATCCATTTCTTTATGGGCTCCGATCTCACTCCAGGCACCAAAGAGAAAGAGTAGCAAAGGCTCGATGTGATGGAAACTATGCATGTGCATTAGCAATATTACAGAGAAGGGTGGTGGAGGGGGAAGGAGACGGAGACTGTTGGGTATGTTTGCAACTTCAGTCAATGTGGAAAACCCAGGAGGTAACCACAGACATGATATGGAAGAGCAAGCAGATGTCATTGATTGTACAAATGACAGACAATGTGCGACAGGGAAATTCCCCAACTGTGGGAATTCGAGATTATGGTTGCTCGTACACAGGTGCACCATTTCAGGGACCGACCTTCCACGTACATGCTCATCCAGCAGTATTGTGTATATGTTCGGGGGTAGGAAAACATATGGTAGGAATGTCCGACTGTAAGAATACAATAACTCTGACTCAGACACAGAAGGGAACCCATAATTGCACTATAACTTATAAAAACAGCACCTCTGAGGGATTTGAATGTCCATTTTCACATCTAGACAGCGCACCGGGGATGGTGTGGATATGTGGTGAAACTGTGTATTACCATTTGGATGCGGGACAGTGGAAAGGTTGTTGTTATCCTGCTATTATGTCTACAGGAACGACTATTATACGGAAGAATATGACGGATAAGGGGATAATATCACCAAATAGACCAAAGCGGGATGTCCAGCCCCCGCCCGATTATTATGACGGTCATAGAACTAGCAATCCATGGACCAGCCCGTGGGAAACTATAGGATGGTCTGTGGCGGGTTACTTTACAGGCATAGGGACAGCCATTGCTTTAAACAAGATAAATGGTCTGGCATGGCAAGTGCTATCTTTGGAAAACGATACAGCACAGGCGCTGAACCTGATCAGTACTCAGTTAAGAACAATGAGAGAAGCAGTTGTCCAAAATAGACTCGCTCTGGACATATTGACGGCCGAGAAAGGGGAAGTGTGTAAAATGTTAGGAGTCTCTTGCTGTTTCTCAATTCCCGACTATTCAGACAACATCACAGACATTGTGACACACATGAGGCAATCCATCCCGATACCTGAAACAGCTGACTCTTCATGGGTTGAATGGCTGGGCAGGTTGGGAGGAGGCTGGGGTGGCTGGATTTTCAGCACTGTGATGCCAGTAATTGTTTGTCTATTAGTTTTCATACTGTTCGGGCCCTGTATTCTACAATGCCTCAGTAAAGGTGTAATGCAATCTTTTTCTCCCTTGACAAGGCAAGGACCGTATCAGGGGATGGTATCACGCCAGATGATAGAAATGAACCGGATTAGGAGGGCTCGAGCCACACCGGAGGGTCTCGCTATTGAGCATAACCTTAGGGTGTGGGGAACCGACTTTGACAGTGATAATGACGAAGACGATGATGATTATGAGAACCCCTGTGAAGAGCCAATAGTGATACGGGAGGCCCCGGGGTTTGATGGTGATGAAAGAGTTCAAGTAGTTGAGGGTAGGGGAGCAGACTCCGAAAAAACAATAGAAGAGGAGGATGAGTGATTCCTTATCAAAGGAAAAAGGAAGGGTCGATCCATTATTCCCATGGTTTCCTATTTTCATGATTTAATTTTCTTTTTCTTATTAGAAGTGATTTTGAGTGATTTGACAGCTTGCGTACAAAAACAAAATAAAAATATGCTAACTGCAAGTAAATGATTACGCATACATTTGAATGTATATTCTGTTTGTTTGTAAGACTGTTGGTCTTAAAGTGGCCATTGTGAGAATCCATTATTCTCTGTGTCTGTCTATTGCAACATTGCAAGTACAGAAATATGTTTTGTCTAACCGATCTCCATCTATTACGGCGTGCTCAGTACACGTTGACCTAACCAATGTGTTATCTTGTTATTGTGTGAGATGTTCAGACATAAGTGATATGTTCGTCACTTCCTTACTTATGCATATATATACTGAACCCATCTTTAGTAAACTTTGACTTTGGGTGAACTACACTTCTGTGTCTGTGTCATTCTTGGTCCCCGGATCCGGTTCCTCTGATTGCTCCATCGACTAGACCCTTCAACTCATGAAAGCTGTATACCTAGACAAAGTAATAATCTTACAGTTCTTGTTTTATATTCCTGGCCAACGTTTACTCATGTCGGTCGTATTTATGTTTGAGTGCATTTGTGCCATTTTTTATACACATGCGATCATTAATGTTTGCAGAGGAGACGAAGTCCAGATTGATAAATGTTTTATTGGTAATGACATCACGTGCCCTCAACGTGCCACTTACATTACTCGTAGGTCATTAGTACGAATAGTACAGGACCGTTCTTGGTTATCTTGTAACGTCGTGTATTGGTCATTTAATGGTAATGAAATTACGTGCCTGACGTGCCAGCTGGTAAGACATGAAATGACCACAAATTACGTAACCAATAGCCTACTTCACCTGTTAGCTGGGTGGATGAAGATGTGATCGTTTATTCTGTCCACTGGATGCAGATGATCTGAAGAAAAGTTTGGGTTTCACTTAGCGGAGGAATATTCTAAATGAATAGCGATCAACTTTCTACTGCTGCTCTAAACATGTCTATTTCAGCCGAGAAACACGGTAAGTGTCAGTTGTTTCATAGCTAACAAAACATGTTCTTCGTTTCCGGGGCTTGATTTTACTTTCATTATCTTACGTTCGGTTAACGACCGCGGTCAAGCCAGCCGCAGTTCGAAAATACACGGTCAAGCCAGCCGCCGTTTAGATTCATTATGCGCGCGTACTTAGTAAACTACGGTAATATCTAGAAACAGCGCTTTTAAAGCTTTATTTAAATGCGGATCGTCTGTGTGTCTCCTCAATATTATATATTTTGTTTTAAGTTTAGAATATGTCGTAATTGAAGAACAATTTTGTCAGAATGTTTGCAGTATGCATGTTGTGAAAGCAATGTCTCCGTCTGCAACTTTTGTTTAAATTACTGTTACTGTTGCTGATATTTCCATCAAATAAAACGGTTTATAATTGTTTTATCTGTGAAATTCTTTTTTTAATGTGTATCATATAGTAAATGTGTTGTTAGTGTCTAAATGATAATATACAAAATGCAAATACTGTAGCATTTGGGAGAAATGGTCATTTTTGCATATAGAAACACGATTTCTGATAAGTTTCACAAACAGATGGTCTTTTCCTGTAGGGGGCATCCCACACTATATGCACACCATATATGGACTCATTTTACTTTCACAATATGCATACTGCAAACATTCTGATAAAATTGTTCTTCAATTACGGAAATTCTAAACGTAAAACACAATATATAATATTGAGGAGACACACAGACGATCAGCATTTAAATAAAGCTTTAAAAGCGGTTAGGTTTCCTAGGTTAGTGTTTCTAGAAATTACCGTAGTTTACTAAGTATGCGCGCATAATGAATCAAACTGCGGCTGGCTTGACCGCGGTGCCTGACGGCAGGGGCGATTTTAGGGTCAGAGCTTTAGAGCCCCACTGCAAAGCCCCCCCCCCCCCCCCCTCTTTTCACACAAAAACGGAAAATGTGTCTATTGAAAAATAACTTAATCATTTTAACATTGATTCAACTAACTCCAAAATCCAGATTTTTTTAACACCTTTTTTTGCAGAACAGAACTCCTTGCATGGCAATCCCTTTAAAGTAAGAACGATAGAACGGAGCCGTTTTAACTAACTAAACCTAAAATACTGAATGAGTCGCTAACACATCCAAACAAGGTTTAAGACCTTTTCAGAACACCAGCTTAATTGTGAGAGTTCACACAGCTTCTCCTGACCCTTAACTCCATATTCCTCCTTCTGTATCAACAGTCATCAGATTGGTTAGATTAGATCTTTATTGTCATTGAACAATGTAACAGGTACTTGGACAACAACATGTAATTCACCTTCTGTAAATTATTTACAAATGGCCATCTATATCTGATCGCACGCCAGTCTGAACTTTCATAAACCAATATAAGTCATCAATAAATAAATAAAATGAAGAAAAGAAGGTAAAGTCCAAAATATCCAGATCATTTACAGAGGTCTTGAAAATACTAAGAAAGTAAAGATATAAAAAAAGAAATAGAGGGAAATCTTTGAAGTACTTCCCCTGAATCCCCATTTGGCTCTACTTTGGGAGAGTTCATCTATGTTGCCGCACTTTAAGGTTGGCAAACCTGTCAATGACCCTTTGGGGTTCAATTATTTCAAGCAACTCCTTCTCAATAGACATGACAGCTATAGGTGCTGGAGTCTGCTTGGCCTGTGATCCTCCTGAGTCATGTATGGAGCCGACGCAAGGCACTAAAAGACTTTCAGTGAAGGGAACACGAATCTGAACCGTACCAGCATCACTCTTGCGCTTCAGAAAGAATCACTTCCTCTGACACTCTGGTCCAAACGCCAGGGCTTCATGTTTCCATGACGACTGACCAGAAAAGACGCACGTGACGTCATGTTTACGTGACTGCAGACTGTTAAAATGAGTATCAAATGAACAATAAACTTTAACAACAGAGACACAGGTCCGCAGTTTACACTGTCAGAAAAAAATGTGTAAAATTTGTACCTTCAGGGGTACAATGCCTTGTCACTGGGGCAGTACCCTCAAGGGTACACCCGTTGTACCCTTTCACATGGGTACATATCAGTACCCTTGCAGTATGTACCTTTCAAAGACAAAGATGTACCTCTGGTGACAAAAGTGTACCTTTTAAGGTGCAAATGTGTTCTTTTAAGGGTACTGCACCAGTGACGAACGTTTTGTACCTTATGGCGGCAAATTTGTACTCCATACAGCACATTAAAAAAGTCAGAATGCTCTTTATCATTCATTAAACATTCAAATTTATTACATTTTCATTTTTTTACAGGATTAAGCTTTTTTCAAAATCAGTACAATACATTTCATATTAACCTTTTTTTTACCAAGCAATAAAACATGTTAACATCAAGAATCACAATGAATGTGAAATCTTTTTTTTAAACAGTACTAGATCTCATTTTATACTTTGAAAACAAAACCAATTAATCACAAAGCAATCTTTTTTTCTAACAGCACACTTTTCATTAATTGTAATTTTTATACCCTTAAACATTTCTTTCACTAAACACAGTAGTACACATTTAATTTGAACTTTTAAAACATTCTTGAGGATCACAAACAATTTATCATCAGCAGAGTATGTGTCAAGGGCCTGAAAGTCTCTCTCTTGCCCTGGTTTCATAATACTCCATTCAAAGTCAACTTTGACTGTACGCATGAAAGTGTGAATCATACAACACTGGAATTAAAAACTTCCCACAAAGAAACCATACAGTATTGACATTTAAAATGTACTTAATTTGGAAAAATAGAGGAATGTCTTCTGCATGGACGTAGTCAACTATGAATACATCTTTTAAAGCATACTTCACACTGTCAACAGTCACTTCTAAAACACGCTGAATGTCTTTGATCAAATCTTCACTTCCATGTACATTTGTAAGAATTTTCTGTAGGTCTAATGGTAGCGATGACAAAGGAGTCTCTATACTCCTACCTACTACCATCTCAAATTCATCAAGGATATTGGGAGTGGAAAATTCCCAGCATTGTTTCATCTGGTGCCTTTCGCTTAAAGTTTTGGCAATATTAATGAAATTTCTACAAATACTTGCAACAGTTTTAAAATACTGATGCTTTGCCTCGAAACGCATGCACCAAAGTAAACGCAAAGGTCTATACATGGATATTAACCTTGAGTAGTGACTCAAGTAATGACACTGGGGTGTTACAACATCCCCAAAAACATCACTCAGCTGTGTCAAAAACTCACAAACAAGTGTATCTAACATTGCTAGGTTTTCCCTTTTCACCTTTGGGGCAATTACAATGTCAACAATGTTACGGCATAACAGATAAACATTCCAATGTTTGCTATTGGAAGGAATACGGCGTGCCATAATAAATGGCAAAATCCTAAACAGAAACCACTTTTGTGAAGCTGATCCAACAATTCCAGATATGTGCAAAGTTCGCTCTGACAACTGTACAGGTGTGTTTTTTTTGTCATTTTGACCAATGGACAGTTGCTTTAGTTCATCGTTTAACTCTTGAATAGTAATATGCTTTTCTTTGTGAGCCCAGCTCAGAACTAGCTTCATTATAAGAGGAATGACTCCCTCTAATAAATCATGCATTATATCAGGCGGAAATGCCTTTGTCACATCAAAATAGTTCAGTTCATTAAATGGTGAAGCATAGTTTACACCATATATTCTTTTATCATCAGTGTTTTCAATACACGTTAGATGGTACTGGTGTACCTCTGGGGTTCTTAAAACAAAATCACTCTCTCTAAATTTCTCTTTTATTTCGTTGTGGGTTGCCATGCAATAGCGACAAATTCTAGCAGAGTTAAACGACATTGTAAACCCAGCTAACATATGTGCTGAAAGATTGTCTGCTGAAAATGTTGCTAGTGCATCATGAATAGTCTGCTCAATCCCATCTACAGTTACCATGAACCCTTCACTTTGAAGTTTTTTAAGATCGTCTAACATCGGTTTTAAGACATTCGCTAAACCACAGCGTTTTACAAAAGTTTGTCGTACTAATAAAGCCAGATGAATGTGCTTGAGTTTTGAGCAATGTTTAACGTTGCCTACCGTATAATAAAAAGCGCAGAGCTTGTGCTTGGTTTTCTTTGAACCTAAGGGGTTGACAACTTCAAATTCGTCTTCATAAAAATGAAGACGTAAGGCATGCGGATTAGCTTTAAAGAAGGAATGTTCCTTGAAATATGTACCATCCGAGTAGTCACTTAAATAATCTGGATCTCTGTCTAAATAGTTGTTTGCTTGAATTTCATCAAATATGTCCTCATGTGAGCAATAGTTCCTTAAAACCTCAGTGATGGGTACATATGAATATGTGCCTATTTTGTGTCCACTAGGTGATCTCAAAATATGATGTGGAAGCGTCTTCAAAAAAATCTCTTGACTGTACCATTTCTCTTATTTCAGGACATTCTAAAATGTTGAACCCATTTTTTTTGAAGATGGTACGTAATAAAAGAGTCGTAATTCTCTTTAAAATAACAAATTTATGTCATTCACTATTTCCTGCTGGACAGTCTGTGGAATGTGATGTTTTTCTCTACATTTAAGAATAAAGCTGAAGACATTTTCTTTAAAGTTTGTCAAAAGCTCATTCCTACTAAGTGGATGGATTTCATCTATCCTAGCATGTAGCTCATTGGTATGCTCCAGATCATTCTGACAGTCCATTTCCTCAAAATCATTGTCCATGTATTCAGTCGCATCCATATCATCGTGAGGTAGAACAAGCTTCCTATGTTTCCGATAGACGTGACGCCTGAAAGACTCATATAGTGTAAAAGATGACTTGCAGTTATTCAGTCCACAAGTGATGCTGAAATTGGGTTCATGGTTGTGAACCAGACCAACATGTTGAATGAGTTTCATTAAGGTGAAGGTTTTTCTTCTACACCTTGTGCATCGATATTGTTGTGGCATTTTCAGCACAGGATATTAATTATTCGGGTGACAGTTATTGGAAGGGGCTTGCCACCCACCTCAGTAATTTTTGCTATGGCATGCTGCAGGAAGGTCAGTGTATTCTTCATGTAGGGTGGATAAGCCAAGTTGAAAACATAGTAAGCACTGAAGGCTGCAAGTGTTCCTTCTTCAACTCCTATTCCCCTGCACACCTCCACACCATCAACTTTGACAATGACTTGAAGCCTTTTGGAGAAAGCCATTTTCCAGTCAGTTTCTACCAATTGTATGGTTGGGTATGGAGTATCAGCATCAGACTGTGAGAAGAAAAGAAAACGTTAAAGGGGTCATATGATGGTTCTAAAAAATAACATTATTTTGTGTATTTGGTTTAATGCAACGTTTATGCGGTTTTATGTAAAAAGTCATTATTTTACACATAATATTTTACACCTTTCTGTAACACATTGATTTTTACAAAGCTCATAGTTCAGAAAAGCGCAGTGTGCTCTGATTGGCCAGCGATCCAGTGCAATGTGATTGGCCCGAATATTCTATATTTATACATTTGGGTGGTGTTATGAAATTCTGCCACCCACAGACTGAGGTAGAGATGTAGGGGCGTGTTTGAACAAAGTGTTTCAGTAACTTTTACAAAGAATATCTCTTTGGCTTTGAGACTTTGTAACTGCAGATCTTAACAGTTACAGTTACATACAGTTACATAACACACTAAAGAGAAATGAAAACAAGATATTGCATAATATGACTCCTTTAAACATCTATCAGTAAACAATGCAAAATCTCCATCCATCCATCCATTTTCTTCCGCTTATCCGGGACTGGGTCGCGGGGGCAGCAGTCTAAGCAGAGATGCCCAGACATCCCTCACCCTAGACACTTCCTCCAGCTCTTCCGGGGGGACACCGAGGCGTTCCCAGGCCAGCCGGGAGACATAGTCCCACCAGCGTGTCCTAGGTCTTCCCAGGGGTCTCCTCCCGGTCGGACGGGCCCGGAACACCTTCCGAGGAAGGCGTCCAGTAGGCATCCGTAACAGATGCCCAAGCCACCTCAGCTGACCCCTCTCGATGTGGAGGAGCAGCGGCTCTACTCCGAGCTCCTCGCGGGTGACCGAGCTTCTCACCCTATCTCTAAGGGATCGCCCAGCCACCCTGCGGAGGAAGCTCATTTCAGCCGCCTGTATCCGGGATCTTGTCCATTCGGTCATGACCCAAAGCTCATGACCATAGGTGAGAGTAGGAACGTAGAGTGACCGGTAAATTGAGAGCTTCGCCTTGTGGCTCAGCTCTTTCTTCACCACGACGGACCGGTACATCGACCGCATTACTGCAGAAGCTGCACCGATCCGTCTGTCAATCTCCTGTTCCCTCCTCCCCTCACTCGTGAACAAGACCCCGAGATACTTAAACTCCTCCACTTGAGGAAGGAACTCTCCACCAACCTGAAGTGGGCAAGCCACCCTTTTCCGACTTAGGACCATGGCCTCGGATTTGGAGGTACTGATTTTCATTCCAGCCGCTTCACACTCTGCTGTAAACCGTCCCAGTGCATGCTGAAGGTCCTGGTTTGAAGGGGCCAACACGACGACATCATCCGCAAATAGCAGAGACGAGATCGTGTGGTCCCCAAACCTGACACCCTCCAGCCCCTGGCTGCGCCTAGAAATTCTGTCCATAAAAATTACGAACAGAACCGGTGACAAAGGGCAGCCCTGCCGGAGTCCGACATGCACTGGGAACAGGTCCGACTTACTGCCGGCAATGCGAACCAAGCTCCTGCTTCGGTCGTACAGGGACCTGACAGCCCTTAGCAAAGGACCACAGACCCCATACTCCCGAAGCACCCTCCACAGGATGCCGCGAGGGACACAGTCGAATGCTTTCTCCAAATCCACAAAACACATGTGGATTGGTTGAGCAAACTCCCATGCACCCTCCAGCACCCTGTAGAGGGTGTAGAGCTGGTCCAGCGTTCCACGGCCTGGACGAAAACCACACTGTTCCTCCTGAATCCGAGGTTCTACTATCGGCCGTATTCTCCTCTCCAGTACCCTGGCATAGACTTTCCCGGGAAGGCTGAGAAGTGTGATCCCCCTGTAGTTGGAACACACCCTCCGGTCCCCCTTCTTAAAAAGAGGGACCACCACCCCGGTCTGCCATCCCAGAGGCACTGTCCCCGACCGCCACGTGATGCTGCAGAGGCGTGTCAGCCAAGACAGCCCCACAACATCCAGAGACTTGAGGTACTCAGGGCGAATCTCATCCACCCCCGGTGCCCTGCCACTGAGGAGTTTCTTGACTACCTCAGTGACTTCGGCTTGGGTGATGGACGAGTCCACCTCTGAGCCCTCAGCCTCTGCTTCCTCAATGGAGGACGTGACGGTGGGATTGAGGATATCCTCGAAGTACTCCTTCCACCGACCGACGACATCCCCAGTTGAGGTCAACAGCCTCCCACCTCCACTGTAAACAGCGTTGGTAGGGCACTGTTTCCCTCTCCTGAGGCGCCGGACCGTTTGCCAGAATCTCTTCGAGGCCAGTCGATAGTCCTTCTCCATGGCCTCACCAAACTCCTCCCAGGCCCGAGTTTTTGCCTCCACAACCACCCGGGGAGCAGTCCGCTTGGCCTGCCGGTACCTGTCAGCTGCCTCAGGAGTCCCACAAGCCAACCAGGCCCGATAAGACTCCTTCTTCAGCTTGACTGTTTCCCTTACTTCCGGTGTCCACCACCGGGTTCGGGGATTCCCGCCTCGACAGGCACCGGAGACCTTACGGCCACAGCTCCGAGTGGCCGCTTCGACAATGGAGGCGGAGAACATGGTCCACTCGGACTCAATGTCTCCAGCCTCCCTCGGGATCTGGTTGAAGCTCTGCCGGAGGTGGGAGTTAAAGATCTCTCTGACAGGAGACTCGGCCAGGCGTTCCCAGCAGACCCTTACAGTACGTTTGGGTCTGCCGAGTCTGTCCAGCTTCCTCTCCTGCCATCGGATCCAACTCACCACCAGGTGGTGATCAGTTGACAGCTCCGCCCCTCTCTTAACCCGAGTGTCCAAAACATATGGTCGCAGGTCAGATGAAACGACCACAAAGTCGATCATCGACCTGCGGCCTAGGGTGTCCTGGTGCCACGTGCACTGATGGACACCCTTATGCTTGAACATGGTGTTCGTTATAGACAAACTGTGACTAGCACAGAAGTCCAATAACTGAACACCGCTCGGGTTCAGATCAGGGGGGCCGTTCCTCCCAATCACGCCCCTCCAGGTGTCACTGTCGTTGCCGACATGGGCGTTGAAGTCCCCCAGTAGGACGACGGAGTCCCCAGTCGGAGCACTTTCCAGCACCCCTCCCAGAGACTCCAAGAAGGTCGGGTACTCTGCACTGCCGTTCGGCCCGTAGGCACAAACAACAGTGAGAGACCTAACCCCGACCCGTAGGCGCAGGGAAACGACCCTCTCGTTCACCGGGGTAAACTCCAACACATGGCGGGAGAGCTGGGGGGCTATAAGCAGACCCACACCAGCCTGCCGCCTCTCACCATGGGCAACTCCAGAGTGATGAAGTGTCCATCCTCTCTCGAGGAGTGTGGTTCCAGAGCCCAAGCCATGCGTAGAGGTGATCCCGACTATCTCTAGTCGGAACCTCTCAACCTCCCGCACCATCTCAGGCTCCTTCCCCGCCAGCGAGGTGACATTCCACGTCCCTAGAGCTAGCTTCCGTATCCAGGGATCGGGCTGTCGAGGCACTCTCCTCCGACTGCCGCCCGATCCACAATGCACCGACCCCCTATGGTCCCTCCCGCACGTGGTGAGCCCACGGGAAGGCGGCCCCACGTCGCTCCTTCGGGCTGAGCCCGGCCGGACCCCGTGGGGAAAGGCCCGGCCACCAGGCGCTCGCATACGAGCACCGACCCCGGGCCTGGCTCCAGGGTGGTGCCCCGGTTGCGCCATACCGGGCGACGTCACGGTCCTTGTTTTTGTAAACATCATATGGGGTTTTTGAACCACTCTTAGTCTGACCCGTCGCCTAGGACCTGTTTGCCTTGGGAGACCCTACCAGGGGCATATAGCCCCCGACAACATAGCTCCTAGGGTCACTCGGGTACTCAAACCCCTCCACCACGTTAAGGTGGCGGTTCAAGGAAGGGTCTATCAGAACTAAATAACCGGATATGTATCAGAGTATTACAAAATTATGGTTTAACAAATAGTTCCATACCTCTCCCAATGTGATGAAGCTCTCAACTTTCTCTTTAAAGATGTGGGGCAGCAGAATCAGCGCTGCACGAAAGTCAGAATCTATTGTAAAAAAATATATAAATAAATTACTCTTCAATAATTTAATATTATAAACTGCCTGTTTTCATATTCATTCATATCCTCCATAAGTGTTTTCCTTTACTCCTTGTAATTCATTTTCTGCAATTTTCAGTAACTGGAAATATCAACAAATGATGCAAAAAATGCATGAAATTGTTTACAAGCTGGTTTCAAGTGAATACATGTTTTACCAATGATACAATTTGTGCCTGAAAGGGCAAAACATAAACAGAAAATTAAGATTTCACTGACTAACTGTTTTCTTGTGTTTCTGACAAACAGCCATACATACATACACATATATATAAAGCTATTAAGGCACTTCAGAAAATGTGGACAGAACTGCTTCATATTGATTAGCTTAGCTCAGTGTAATGCGAGTCATTTATGACATTTTTTGTGAACTAAGTGTCGGCAGCCTAATAATCCACACCAATCACAACTGATTTATTATTATTTATTTTTTTACATTTAATTTATCCTTTTTTTGTTGTCATTTTTCCAATAGCTTGTAATTTTTGGTTTTCTTATTTTAATACGGTGCACTTTAATTAGTTTGGGAATGTTTTACTCTACACTAGTATTTTTATAGACTTTTTTTTTAATTACATTTATTTCCTACAAAAATATCTATATTATGATATATATCATAATTGTGAAATAAAAGTACTCATATCCAAAGCTAGATCTGTTTCTAAAGGATATACTGTATGGAAACTAAGCACACGTTCTCAACAAATGTCTTTACACATAATTAACAAAACTATCAGTTTATAAAGTTTAGAAATAGATTATCACAAAAATGCTATGTTTTATGTCAATACCTGGTAGATCTTCTGCAAGCATCTCTTCTCTTGCTTCTTTGTAGATTTTGGCTAATGGAGCATTTCTTTGAACAAGCTGAAGCACCTTTGGCACAATACTAGTAAAGCCGTCCTTGAAGCGCTGGCTTAAGATGACAGTTGATAAATGCATTCGGTCAACTTCATCACACAACTGAAATTAGGCAGAAATACAAAGTTAACATTCACATGGAAAAAAAAGAAAATAAATCAGATATTAAAATTCTATGGTGCCTCTGTCGTTTCCCTTTAGTAATATCTGATTTATTTTCTGATTTATATAAGCTGAGAAATTATATAAAATCGGTGATATCACTGACCCCTGAGGTTGTTTTTAAGAAAGGGTATTTCTTAAGTATATCCTCCACAGTCATCCCATCTCTTATCTCCCTTCTTCGCCATGCAAAAGTTCGCTGCATTCGGTCTTTGACCACCAAGGTGTCTGGTCGCATCTTGCTGTACTGGATATGCAGGACATTCACGTGACCCTCAATAGAGGAAGCATCCTCACCAATGACAGCAATCTCCTATTGGATCAAATGTAAAAGTACAGAATAATAATAGTTAAACTAACAATAATAAAAGTTCAACCTCAAAAACAAATTCTGAATTTCCTTATTTTATTAACATTTTTATGTTTACATGTATCTTACATTTAAATAGTGATGAAAACCAAATTATTAAATGTAATGAATATTGACTGACTATTTTGTAGAGGAGGGTCCTAATATTTACACCTGATATTTGGAGCCATATTACAGTGGGGTAAAATGACTTTAGAAAGCAGCATCATTTTTTTTTCTTTTAGTAAAATCATTTGACTTCAGCAATCTTTGTAGAATTATATGCCAACGGTGACGGTTCTAAAAAGGGGAAAAGGCTCTTGTTTAGCCCCAAAGTTAGCATGGCTGTAACTCAAGAAGTGTTAAAGATCCCTTGTTAATATCCTTTTAGATTCTGGTTCTCAACTAATGTTTCTTTTGGTAAATTCATCTCAGATGAAATGGTAATTTTTACCCCCTTTACAAAACAGTGGATCACTCAGTAAATATACATCCATGACATTTAATATATTGGCTTTCTTAATGCATGCATTTCTTTCACCAGAATATATATGTTTTTAAATCTAAAATCTTAACCAGGGACCTCTGGTTGAGAATTGACAGATGTACTCCCAAACAAAATCATTTTAGAATGATTCCTATAATTCATATAGCCATTCAAGTCATCTGGTGAAAGTTCCTGTAGTTTTACATATCACAATATATACTGCAGAAAAACTAAATATTGTAATGTTAGTTTTTTTAGTTTGTCGTGTAGACCTAAGCAACACTGATGAAATTGCAAGTGACTTGAGGACCAAACCACCATTTTGCAGTCTTTTGGCAGTGAACAAGAAAATGGATCCTATATTTTTCCCCATTTAGTGTTTAACGGTTTAGTAATAGGAAATGATGATTTGATAATTGTGCAGCCCTAATTCAATTACTCTACAGTAAAATTGCACTGGGCTCTTGAATAATAAACCTGTTGAACTACAGGAATATACTTACCCTTGACTCAGATCTGCAACAGGCTGTTGGAGATTGTTCAGTGAGTCTCACTCTTGTGTGGTCAAACTTCTCCTTTCTCTTTCTTACCTCATCTTCATGGATGAGAGGTGCACGCTCAGATTTAAATTTGCGTTTGAGGGACTGGTGCCAAGTGTGCTGACATATGAGGGAAAAATATAGTGGTAGGGAATCAGGGAATACAGCAGAGAAATTTTTGTCTTTTTTTTTAAACGCATACAAACTGAATTCACCAACTGCAGTCAAATCAGGAAAACATATCATTGATGGAAAAATGTCCTTATGTAACTCCCATTTACACTAGTAAAGTCCTAAATAGCCTAAATAGCTAAATAGCCATTCCCCTCAAGATCCTTTAGGAAAGGGTATTTCACAATAAGTTCTTTTGCCACCTGCACATATTCTGCATTGGTTGGATACCTGAAAGATTAAATTAAAAGCAATTGGCCCCTTAGAAACTCTATTATTTGTACTACTTTAAGTAAAATAAATACTTCAAATGCATGTCAATGAAGCATAGCTTCATTGATATGTATCAAAGTATTTATCAAAGTACAAATTGTGTTTATCGAACACACTGACTTACATTGTGTGTTCGATCATGGCTTCATGAAGAACTCTAATGATTCTGTGTCTGTCCTTAGAGGACTTCTGGCATGGTTCTTTGTCATCAAGCTTGGCCTGAAGATCTCTAGGAAAGGGTGGAATGGCGAATCCAGGAGGCAGTCTACCACTTGTTGTAATTCTGCAGTGAGGATGGGGTAGTAGTTGAGAACTTGCATTAGTAGTAATACTGATAATTAGTGGTAATAACTGATTGCCTAATTATTTTGTGTTATTGGCATTTAAACGGACTACATATCAGGATTATTTCACTTTCCAAAAAAAATTCTCTTTTCAGCTCTTTCAATTTAGTTAGATCAGAGTAATTGACAGCTAATACTAACCAACCTAAAGCCTGCTTTAAATTAAGAGCGTAAAGATGACGTTTAATTGGTTAAGTGATAGAACGGTGGACAAGTCACTGTATCAGCAGGTCACAGCAATTAGTAATCAGCAAACATTTTGTAGAGACAATTATTTGCGTTCGCACTGATGCTCCCAAATATATTTTAAAATCTCACAGATTACATTTCTGGCGCAATTTCAAGCCTTTGTGTTGTTTAGTATATCTAATAAGCCTTTACCGTCACTACATTATAGGCCTTATTTGACTTATTGTATTAGAGTCATTAGCTTGTGAATCACCAAAACAGTATATTTTTTTGTTTTGTTATAGATGGTTTAATCAGACTACTTTTTCCGGTCAGGCAAGTAAAAATGATCTTTCACTTGCCCCTTTAAAAAAGTACACTTGTCCTGGGACAAGTATTAATGTTGAGCCCTGTTTAGGCCACTCTGCATTCTAAGATATCGGCATCAGGCATAAAATAAACAATCTATATCAATCGACCACTAAACATAGGCCAAATATAATACACAATAGTCAATGTTATACTTGCATTTCTGTAGTGGAAGTCTGTGGCTGGGATTCTGCTGGCACTGGTTCCAGTGTTAGTGTTATAACCTCCTTCATCTCATGTAAAAATCTGTTGAACTTGGACTGTTTTTTAAAAGAACCTTGAAATAAATATGAGATCATGCTCTCTGTAAGGCCACACTCTATTGTTTCCCCATCCACCTCATTTTCTGAAAAAAAAGGAATGATCAATGTGAGCTTGATGTTTTAACAGCAACAAGAAAATCAATGTATTTTTACAAATAATTTTAAACTTTAAATAGAGATTCAATAACTTTAATTTAGAAAAAGACACTATAATAACGGTACATATACACTCTCAGAAAAAGGTACAAAGCTGTCACTGGGGCTGTACCATAAGGTACAAAATCTAAAAGGTACTAATTGTACACTTTAAGTACTGGGCCTAATATGGACAGAGAGTAACCATTACTTTTTTTGAGTGTATGATTAGAAGCAAACCTTTTTAAAATACCTCTCAAAGACTGGTGACTTATTTCACTAGATTTTCATAAATGGTAAACAATCTTTGAGGGTGACACCGCACTCGATCTCCGAGACTGACTGCTGCTTACATAGTTTGCTCGTGATGAGGGAAGGGACTAAATGATGACCCTCATGGACTCTCTAAACTAACAATTCGAACGTGAATTAAAATTCTATGGTTACCAAATAAAACTGATATAAAACGTATTGACATATCCGTAATTTCTTTTTAATTCCAGACTGACTAACGTTAGGAGAAGCGTTAAAATAGAAACAGGCCAAGCGTTTAATCACGTCCGGGGTGAACAGGGTGAGTTGTAAGAAAATTCTGGGAAACCTTTTTCCACAAAACGCGATAGGTTTGAACAGTTTCTATGGCCGTTTCACCGCTGACACGTGACGGCGTCTCAAGCACTGTCTCGCAGTAGAGTTAGGCTACGTTATAAATTATGCTAAAAGTTATAACTTCGTTGTTGGGAAAAATACAAATAATCGTATTAACATTACGATTAAAACGTAATGACAATACGTTGGTTATATCAGGTCAGTATTTTTGAAGAACGGTTTTCCCTCACGCGTCAGTAGGCCTAACGTTATGTCAAGTGCACATAATTCGAAAGGGAACCAACATATTTTCACAATACTTAAAACTAAAAACATACCTCTGAATTTCTTTGCTTCTTCTTCGGTGATATTTATTCCGGATTCTTTCAATTTCTCAAGAAGATCCTCCGTCGACAGCGTCGAAAGTGAGACCGCCATCATGGAATAACCGTCGATTTTTTTTGAGCACACGCACAGTCCCAACTTCTTCGCGCCCATAAAGTGCACTGCGCGGGCTTCAATCCCATTGGCTGGTCAAATGCGTGTGCTTGTACTTTGAGTCAAATTAAAAGTTCCCCACCAATTGCTTTTGTGAAAAAAGTAGTAAATATGTATTTATTTTAACTTTAAATTAATACTTAAAACTTATCTAACAAGTTTAAAGAGCTATTATGTTACACAGTATAACTTTATTATATTTGCTTTATGTTCAAAACGTATCACCTTGATGCTGCATAATCAATAAAAGGTAATGTGCTTGTGTACTGTTCAGAACCAGTGACGGTCAGTAAATATGTGGACTATTAAATATATTTGGTTATTTTGTGCATCTCTTCTAAATAACCAACAACTCATGAACATGAATATCTTGCACTATGTTTAATCTTTTTTGGGTGATTAACAATGATGTGTTCAATGAATTGTTGAGATCACTGTGGATGCAGAAATTAAAAAGCTTTTACTATTTCATACACTTTCCATGTCAGATTGTACCTTTGTTTGGGGATTAAATGGTCCAAACATGGACCCTCTGACAGTTGGAAACATATTTGTACCTTTTTTACCACTAAATGGTACATATTAGTACCCTAAGGTGTAACTATGACCCATTGAGGGTACAACTTCACCATTTGTACCCTAAGTGTTCACAAATGTACCCCAACCGTACCCTTTTTTCTGACAGTGTAGTTGTTTTTGTTTCAGGCTCTAGCAGTTAATAAACAGAACTGAATACGTCTTGCGAGTCATCCAGGTCCTGTGCTACTCCACAGCGGCGGCGACCCGCTGGACTAAAATAGTCCGAAAATAAACACTTGTTATAGGTGTACCGTGGTGATTCAGGATACTGACTCCAGTACTCACCGATATGATTTCGCAATCAGAATAACTCTGTGTAAAAGGAAAGAAGTGTGAGACAGCTTTGGAGCAACTTAGTTGATTCACAACACTACATAACGGGTTCTCACTCCGCGTGTGTCTCGCGCTGGATGACGGTCGCACTGAGCGGTGCAGGTACAGAGGAGAAGAAGAAGAAGAATAGAAGAGGAAGAGAGGAAGAGACACCATTTGCTAAGCGGGGATGTTTCTTTTTCATCCTTAACACATACATTTTAATCAAAAAACTACGGAGTATGTTAGCCCCTAAAAAGGGGCTAGCTTCGCCCATGCCTGACGGTAGAACTGGAATGTCAAAACTAAATGAAAAATCTAATTTAACACGAAACGAAGTTCATTTGAGTTCATATCTGTTTTTTCTGTAGAAAACCTCTTTGATATTTTGTCTATTGTGTATAATTGTATATAATGTGGTTATATGTATATAAAGTTAACATGTAGACGCGTTAATGTCTAAGTTTCTTTATTGTGATAAACAGGTAAAGATGAGAAGAATCCCACAGGTAGACACAGTCCTGATGGGGATCGACCAAACAGTAAGTGACTGACTCTCTCTCTCATTTTAAAACGTGTCTACATATTACAGTATTTATAATGTGATAATATATAGAATAATATATAGTATAAAACTAGAAAATATAGAATGAAAGTCTGAATATGATTGAAACAATATTGATATATTGAATATATGAATATATGGAATTAAACTGAACTCATCATTTACATTTACATTTATTCATCTGGAAGAAGCTTTTATCCAAAGTGACTTACAAGTAGTTTTATACAGTGTCACATTACTGCAGAGCGATCAGGGGTAAGGTGTCTTGCTCAAGGGCACTTCAGTCATGACCTGCTGGCACTGAGATAAGAACCTTCTGATCACTAACCCAACGCTCTAACCATTAGGCCACAGCTGACCTCTGCCCATCTGCAATACGTCTCGGTGACGTCTGTAGTACGTCTGCTAAAGATCTGGAGATCTGGATACATCTGCTGCGTAAAAACATCTGCTAAACATCTTAGAAAGAGCAACTTTACATCCATTCTAAATCATAAACATCTTACAGACATCTTCTAGAGGTCTATATGACGTCTGACAGGAGACGTCTCAGAGACGTAGTGCAGATGAGCAAACTATGTAGTTGAGATTTCTTGCATACGTCAAACAGACGTATGGCAGATGTATGTAGAAAATATGTCGCTCTCTATGCCAAGTGCATAACAAATGTCTACATAATGGCACATTAATGCCCTGTTCACTCCAGAATGTAATATACACGAGGGTCGGGCATAGGAATAATAACTTCAGTTGGATTTTTCCTTGTGACATCATGTACCATTACACCCCTAGTAACTGCACGTTCTTTTCACAATCATGACTGCAGATGTTGGATCCACAGCTGGATCAATGAGAATAGAAGTCGTATGATTACAACCACCATCATTATACTTGTACTGTTAGCTTCAGTATCTTAAGGTTCACTGTTAAAATGCCAGAGCGGACCAGCACTTACATTACGTTTTTTCTTTTATTACTGTCACTCAACATGAATCTCTCAATAATTAACTATTGCTTGGTCATCTATGAATATAATCACTAGACTTCTGTAGCATCAGACCTGAAAGCACATTCGTCTTCCTACAGAGAACGTTTGACATCACAGTATCAGCAGATCTGCTCCGGATGACTTTTAAAAGCATTAAATATTATTTTCAACAATAGAGTGTATGTATTGACCTCACTTTCCCATGCGAACAGGCCTGAGTACACCTCCTTGAGGGGCTTAACTATGGGTTCCCTTTGAAGTTAAGGACAACATTTTATTATTATTGTTGTTATGTAAAACAGGTTGTGCCGTGAGGTTTTTATGACATATAGAGGATCCACAGCTGTTTTACGTGCAAGTGATTGTGTGTGCAAGTGAAAATATGTTTTTGTAGGTGACATATTTATATGTATTTTGATGATTATATTTTACGATAGCATTGTGTATGTAAATAAGTAGTGTATATATTTTTATTTTTATTTGGTGGTGAACAATATATATGCACATACATTTGAATAATTTACAATAATTAACAAATAAATAGTTGTTATTGGAATGAAGTGAAAGAAGATTTTTTTATAGACAAAGAACATTGAAGCTATTTTAGATAAATAATAAGCATGATTGTTTAAAGGCAACATGCTAATAGTTATAAAATAATATGGACGTATAAACCTAAAGAGACACAATTTAAATGTTTTTTCTTCACTTAAAAATACACATTTATATGAAACAGTAATACTTTACAGTAGACTTTTGTCATGGTTATTTTATCTTTATATTTCTCTAAAATGTTCTCTTAGACCCCTATGGAGGGCCCCGGTTCACAGTTTGTAAACCCCTGGATTAAACAACAGTAATAGAAAAAATGTTGATAATAAATGATAATGAACCATTTCCCCTAAAGTAACTTTTATTGTATTAAGAGTTTAATTGTTAAAAACAGAGTTTCTATTACAATCGTTCTGAACGGCACCGCAATAAGTGGAACAACAATGTATTTATCATCATTTCATTGAAACCAATGGGAAGAGTGGTTGGGCCAAATTGTCCATGTGGAGCCCACTTCCAGCACCGCCTCGTACTGCAGCCTGCAGCCGGGTGTACTTGGGTCCAGTCTAGATTCTCTCTGAGGGACTAGAGAGCGCTGACCATTCACCACCGATTGTTACTTCTAAAAAAGGAAACAGGGAACTTCAGTTACAAATAGTAAAAGAACAAAAAGAGTTTAAGAGCCACAGAGTTGGATATTTAACCATTTTTACTTTACATTCAAATGAAATAATGAAATCCTCTATTTTAAATGGATATAATGAGCAGCCAGAGTTTTTTTCAGAGGTTTTACATTAAGATATAACATATATAAATAGCTTTCCTGTAGCTCAGCGGTAGCGACGTCAGTGTCATGGGCTTGATTTCAGCGATTGAACAATCTTGGAAACAAAAGGAACAGTATGATGCAATGTAAGTCGCTTTGGATAAAAGCTTCTGGCAAATGCGTAAATGTCAAATAAATTCTTAGCTGTAACGTATAGAAGTCGTGATCCTATAGGCACCGTGTCAAAATGAACAGTGGTTGTATTGTGCAGTAGGTAAAGTGGAGTAACTGTATTTTCTTTGATTCTTGATGATATGAAGTGGTTCTGTAGATTTGTAATATTACTACAATATTTTACTAACTCAGCATTGCTTAAGATGTTTTAACATTACAGTAAATGTTCCTTATTCCATAACAAACTCATTGTGTTTCAGTGAGTGATCTGAGGATTGTTCTGCTGGGGAAGAGTTTATCAGAAAACAGCAGACTGGGAAACTTTATTCTGGGAACTAATGTATGGCACAGTGACGCTACATTAGAGTATTCACAGAATCACAGTACAAGAGTCAGTGGAACAGTGGAGAAAAGACACATCACAGTCATCAACAGTGTTAATCTGCTCCAGCTGAACCTCTCATCCAATCAGATCACAGATGGAGTGAAAGAGTGTATCAGTATGTGTGATCCTGGACCTCATGTGTTCATACTCGTACTGCAGCATCATGACTTCACTGCACAGGACAGAAACAGAGTCAAACGTGTGCTGAATCAATTCAGTGAAGAGGCCATGAAACACACAATACTGATGACTACTGATGATCAAACACGCGGCTTCATGAGCTACTTTAGCACATCTAAGAGCATGAATACATGTATTACTGATGTAATAAAGGAGTGTGGAGGAGGACATCTTCAGTTTAATAAAGAACAACCTGAACAGCTCTCTGAGATCTTAAGAAGGGTTGATGAAATACTCAAGAAAGAACCTGGTGAATATCTCAAATGTGAGATCTTTGTGGATGCTGCAGAAGGATCATCTGTGGACCCTCCAGGAGAGGATCATGAAAGCCTTAAAAAGGGTAATGCTATGGGTATTTAAGATTAAGCTTTTATAAATATTACTACAATTTAATCCGTATACAAATGTTATGTTTTCTTTGGAAAATAATGGGCTGCAAAGTGCAGATGTTTTTTTGTAAATATATAAAATTATCTTCAAAGTTACAAACGATTTTAAAGAATATATCTCATCCCAAATGAATGGTTTGTGTCCTCTTGGTAAAGTAAAACAATTTGCTGTTTAAAAACAATTCATAAAGAAGTATTTTTATTGCAAAAGCACTAATATAATATGATATAACACATTACATATATTAATTATTTTAATATAACACAATGAACTAAAAATGAAATGTGATTATAATTTATTGATGATTTGTGATAATGGCTAGTGGACTGTACATTATCCATTACAACTTTAAATGAATATTAGTATTGTTATCATTTTGTATCACTCATGTTTTTCAGCATCAGTGCGTGTAAACTCAAAGCTGAATGTGGTGTTGTGTGGAACTGACGCTACACTAAAGGTCTTCATGTCCAAACTCCTGAGAGGAGAGAAAAAAAAAGGTTCCAATCAGAAAGTGTCCAGCTCTTCTGTGTGTGTGAAGAAAGAAGAGAAGATACATGGACGTCAGATCTGTGTTATTGATCTTCCAGCTCTGACTGGACTCTCAGATGAAGGAGTGGTGCGTCAAACTATCAACTGTGTGTCTCTCTGTGGTCCTGGAGTTCATGTGTTTCTCATCATACTTCCTGTTGGTCCATTAACTGATGAAGACAAACAAGAAATAGAGAAGATCCAGAAGATATTTTACTCCACTCATCACTTCATGATGATATTTATATCTGAGATCTCTACAGATCTTGTAGAATCATACACTGAATGTCAGAGTTTGATCCGTCTCTGTGGAGGACGATACAGAGTCATTGGCTTAAAAGAACAAAATAAATTTAAACCAATATCAAGGGATCTGCTGAATTACATAGAGAACATGAAGACTGAACCATATTCACTTCTGATGTATGCAAGAGCTCAAGAGATGAGAGGAAGACAAGAAACTGAAGAGAAATATGAAGAGAAACTGAGAGACATGACGAGTCAAATCAAAGAGTTGCTGCTAAAGATCAAATTAATTGGTGAGTATTATTTTAATATGATAACTTCTGGTGTGGTCAGAACACACATGTGTCGATCGATGCTGAAACCAGATGATCGTGTGGCTCTCCAGAACAAGCGCTGGAAACTAACACTCAAATCAAGAAGTTTTTGAATATAGTCGTTAGCTTTGTTTGTTTACTCACAAAAGTATCCTCGTCGCATAATATTAATTTAAACTGAACCACGGGACTCATCTGGAATTTTACAATGTCTTTAAATGCTTTGATTGGTTGAGTTGCAATCTAAGGAGTCAGAAAGCTTCCTGGATGGGTTAAATGCAGAGGTCACATTTCAGGTATGGGTCAACATATCTGACGAATAGCTCACTTTCACTTATTTAGCATTTGTGGAAAAAAAGAGGTCATACAGATGTTTACATTAACATTGAGTCATTTATCAGACGCTTTTATCCAAAGTGACTTACAGAGAGTTCAGGGAGCAATAAGCGATATGTCATAAAACAGCAATAGTACAATAGATGCTAATACAAAGATACTAGTTTCAACAAAAGCCAGAACAACACCTGTTGAGAGAAGAGATAGAGAGAGAGTTATTTATTTTTATTGTTTTATTCATTTGTCTGTCAAGTATTCACAGAAATGTTTAAACTATAGGGCAAGTAATTAATGGTAGAATTTTCTGTCATGATTCCGCCATCATGTCATGTTTATTCTTGGTCTTGCAGCGGAGTCATGGCATAGCCTTAGGTTTTGTGTGAGAAAGACATGGCTTTGTTTTGATTCTGACTTGCCATGTGCTTTCTCGTGTCTCGTCAGTGTTTCCCGCCCTTCTGTCTCGTTAACCTTCCCATTAGTGTTTCATTACCTTCACCTGCCCCTTGTTAATTATCCTGTGTTTGTTCCCCTATTTAATGCCCTCTTGTCTATTGTCTTGTGCTCGTTCGTTGTACTTGTATGCCGTTCTTGTTACCTTGTACCTGAAACCTGCTATAGTGCAGTATAGTGCAGTATAGTGCAGTATAGTGCAGTATAGTGCAGTATAGTGCAGTATAGTGCAGTATAGTGCAGTATAGTGCAGTATAGTGCAGTATAGTGCAGTATAGTGCAGTATAGTGCAGTATAGTGCAGTATAGTGCAGTATAGTGCAGTATAGTGCAGTATAGTGCAGTATAGTGCAGTATAGTGCAGTATAGTGCAGTATAGTGCAGTATAGTGCAGTATAGTGCAGTATAGTGCAGTATAGTGCAGTATAGTGCAGTATAGTGCAGTATAGTGCAGTATAGTGCAGTATAGTGCAGTATAGGCAAGTCTAGTCTTAGTGTTTTGTATTAGTTAGTCTTTGTGAGTGTTAGTTCTAGTCTGTTTTAGTTAAGTCCTCCTTCGGTTCTTGTATGTTCTTTTACCCCATTGTGGGCTTTTGTTTTGTTCCTGTGTTGTCTATTGAAGTCCTTGTTAACCCCTTCATCCCCGTTTTGCTGCCTGCACTTGGGTTCTCTGTCACAGTTCATGACATTTTCATTTTTGGTCTGAGTTCCCCTTTAATGGGAACCCCCCCATACATTTAAGTAGAAAATGTAACAACTTTTTATTAATGAGCAAAGACAAATAATCCCTGTTTTTACATTTCAATCTATTTTTAAATATACAACTTCTCAATAGACACCTCTCTTGAGTTTTGGCTGAAGTGTTATGTGATGATTTCATTTTATTGCTGAATATCTCTTAAAGATCAGGCTTCAGAGAACTGAAAAGTCTACCCTGGCAACATTCATTTTTAAAATCGCTGGTAAAATCACAATTAAACAACATATTTCCGATCATTAATTGCTATTACCAAAGCAACAAGTACTGACCTGTACTATTTAAAGAAATAAATGACAGCTGTGTACATTAAAACATTTATTAAGATGTTAAATATTACATTCAGGATGTTTGGGACACTTCAGTGTGTTACATTGACCGTGAGACCAGACCACTTAAAATCTACAAACCATGAGAAAAAGAGCTAGACCGTGATAATGGCAACAATAACAGGGTGAGCGTGTATTTAAAGAGTCCATTGATAACGATCATGATGCTTGATGGGGTGCAGTGCATGATGGGAAGTGTAGTTCGGGTATTACAACTAGGCAGGAATGGTGACACAGAGGCTGTTTCCAAAATAGAACTCATTCCCTACATCAGTATACTAACAAAAGTCCACTGGAAGGAGCAAGGGAAAATGAGTGAGTGAATTCAGACATGGGCACCATCTTCTGCAGAGAACTTGAAATTATTTCAGCGCTAGCTTTATGATAAATGGCTAGCAGCTAGCCGTGAGTGAACATGTTCTATACTCATTATTGTGATGCATCGTGGGATTGAATGAGTGCGCTCAATAATTTCCACTATGAATTCGGTCACCACTAAAGCGTGTCCCCTCAAACACTGCAGTGTATTAAGATATAGGGGTTATTAGTCCTAAATCAAGCTGAATTCACCCTGCGTCTGTATGGCACATTTATTTGCTGAACACTTTAACTATTATACAGAGATACAATTATTTTATGAGCTTTTGCTATTTTGAAGACTCTGTGTAGTGAGATCCTAATGTGTGAACTCTTAACATGTTTCAGGTGCTGAAGGTGAACAGGAGGATCTGAAGGGTTTGAGAATTGTGCTGATCGGTAGGACAGGAAATGGAAAGAGTGCAACAGGAAACACAATTCTGGGAGAAAGTGCGTTTGATAGCCATGCAAGCACAGATTCAGTGACGAGTGTTTGTGAGAAAGGAGTTGGTGAAGTTGATGGTGGATCAGTATCTGTTGTTGATACTCCAGGACTGTTTGACACAACACTGCCAAATGAACAAGTGATTGATGAAATAGTGAAATGTGTGTCACTGTCATCACCTGGACCTCATGCCTTCATCATTGTGTTGAGTTTGGGACGATTCACTCGAGAGGAGTCAAACACTGTAGATCTGATCAAGAAAATCTTTGGTCCTAAAGCTGCTCAGTTCACTATTGTTCTGTTCACAAGAGGAGATGATCTTGAGGGTGAATCCATTGAGAATTATGTGAAGAAAAGTAACAGCAAAGAACTCAAAAAGCTTCTGCGAGACTGTGGAAACAGATTCCTGGTGTTTAATAACAGAGAAACACAAGACAGAAGTCAAGTGACTCGACTGATAAACATGATAGAAGAGATGAAAACAACAAATCAGGGTCATTATTTCACCAACAGCATGTTTGAAGAGGCAGAGATGAGCATTAAAAAGAAAATGGAGGAAATACTGAAAGAGAAAGAGAGAGAAATTCAGACTCAAAACGAGGAATTAAAGGCCAAACATGAGATGGAGAAAGAGAACATGATGAAGAGATTAGAAGAAGAGAAGAGAAGAGCAGAAGAGGAAAGAATGAAGATTGAGAAAAACTTCAGAGAGACAGAAGAAAATCTGAGAAAAGAGTTTGAGGAGAACGAGAAATCAGAACGGATTAAACGAGAGGAAGAAAAACAGAAACAAATGGAGGAAGAAAAACAACAAAGAGCAGAATATGATCTGAAGATAGAAGAGATGAAGAAAGAGACTGAACGTCAGAGATCACTTTATGAACAACACCAAAGAGAGAAAGAAGAGGAAGATAGAAAGAGAGAAGAGAAATACAGACAAGATCAAGAGAAGATGAAACATGAACAAGAACAGATTAAAACACAATTACAAAAGAGACAAGAAGAAGAGAATAGAAAGAGAGAATATGAGGAGCAAAAGAGACGTGAAGAAGAAGAGAGAGAGAGAGAAAACTGGAGGAGAAAAATAAAAGAAGCTGAAAATGACAGAAAAGAGGCTCAAGAGGAAATTAAACGACAACAGAGAGAATGGGAGGAAGACAAGAAACGAAAGATGAAAGAACAAGAGGAAGATGAGAGAAAGAGAAGAGAAAGACATGAAGAACAACTGAGAGAAAAACAAGAAGAACTGGAGAAAATGAGAAAGACATTTGAGAAAGAGAGAGAAGAAGAGAGACGACAGAGAGATGAAGAGAGACAGAAACAGAAACGAGAGACAGAAGAGAAAGAGAGAGAATATGAAAAGAAGAAAACTGAAATGATGAAACATAATGAGCAGCAGGAGAGAGAGAGAAAAGAGACGAGGGAGAGAAAACAACGAGAAGATGATGAGAGAAGAGAAGAAGAGAGAAAGAGATGGGAGAAAAGAATTAATGATATTAACAAAGAGAAAGAAGAAGAGATCAAAAAAAGAGAAACACAAGAGAGAGAGAGAAAAGAAAGAGAAGAGAAAGAAGGAGAAATTCAGTCTCAAAAAGAGGAATTAACAACCAAACATGAGATGGAGAAAGAGAACATGATGAAGAGATTAGAAGAAGAGAAGAGAAGAGCAGAAGAGGAAAGAATTCAGATTGAGAAAAATTTCAGAGAGAAAGAAGAAAATCTGAGAAAAGAGTTTGAGGAGAACGAGAAATCAGAACGGATGAAACGAGAGAATGAAAAACAGAAACAAATGGAGGAAGAAAAACAACAAAGAGCAGAATATGATCTGAACATAGAAGAGATGAAGAAAGAGACTGAACATCAGAGATCACTTTATGAACAACAGCGGAGAGAGAAAGAAGAGGAGGATAGAAAGAGAGAAGAGAAATACAGAAAAGATCAAGAGAAGATGAAACATGAACAAGAACAGATTAAAACACAATTACAAAAGAGACAAGAAGAAGAGAATAGAAAGAGAGAATCTGAGGAGCAAAAGAGACGTGAAGAAGAAGAGAGAGAGAGAGAAAACTGGATGAGAAAAATAAAAGAAGCTGAAAATGACAGAAAAGAGGCTCAAGAGGAAATTAAAAGACAAGAGAGAGAATGGGAGGAAGACAAGAAACGAAAGATGAGAGAACAAGAGGAAGATGAGAGAAAGAGAAAAGAAAGACACGAAGAACAACTGAGAGAAAAACAAGAAGAACTGGAAAAAATGAGAAAGACATTTGAGAAAGAGAGAGAAGAAGAGAGACGACAGAGAGATGAAGAGAGACAGAAACAGAAACGAGAGACAGAAGAGAAAGAGAGAGAATATGAAAAGAATAAAACTGAAATGATGAAACATTATGAGCAGCAGGAGAGAGAGAGAACAGAGACGAGGCAGATAAAACAACAAGAAGATGATGAGAGAAGAGAAGAAGAGAGAAAGAGATGGGAGAAAAGAATTAATGATATTAACAAAGAGAAAGAAGAAGAGATCAAAAAAAGAGATACACAAGAGAGAGAGAGAAAAGAAAGAGAAGAGAAAGGGAGAAAAGACATGATGGAGGAACATGAGCAGAGAATAAAAGAGATAAAGAAGAAACATGAAGATGAAGCCAGAAAACAAGCAGAAGAGTTTAATGAGTTCAGAGAGAAAAAAGAGAAACATTTTAAAGAACTCAAACAAGAGCTGGAAAAACATAAGGGATATGAAGACTTACTGGAGATGTTCTACAAACTCACAAATAATGAAGATAATGTAACCACAGAAGATATAATAAACAAGGTTAAATATTTGAAATCATGGTGTGTCATTCAGTAACATCATTAATATTGAATAGTAAACAGTAAGTGGAATCGAAACAATATAGATTTGCTTTTACTTTTATAGATTTCTTTAAAGCCAGCACACTGTAATATTACTGTGTTTATAAGGGCATCTTTCAATTTATAGCATGTGATGTAGAACCTGATGCATTTGCTTTAATCAGCCCATAAAGGCAAAGCACAGTAACTTCACATTTACTCAAAATTGAGATAAAGAGTAAATATTTTGTGATTTTTAAGATCCTTTCGCGGGCCCGGACATGTGTTAAGTTTGTATTTGTTTTATGCCCGGCAGTCGACCGTGAGGTGGCTGCCGGTCTTTACCTCCGTGTTTGTTTATTTGATTTAATTAAAGTTTTATTGTTTGAATATTTGCCGGTTCCTGCCTCCTTCCTTCCCTTCTATGGATCTTATTACAATCTCATTTTAACTTTTTAGGAAAATGCTCAGACATTATGGCAATTGTTGATTAATGCCTGCTACTTCAGTTCAGGTTCATTTATGTTGTGCTTTTTCTTTTTAGTCACTTTTAATATGAACAGTTATGGGAAGAGCAACCATACAGAAAATGTTTTGTTTTATTCCAACTTAGAACTATAACGTTCATATGAAATCTGGCTTTATGGGCTGTCCATTTTGTCCAGATTATGTAAAACATGTCTCTTTGAGACCTGAGAGTAAATTAAAGCTTTTCCATATATATCTTGGGCTCTGTTGATCCACTCTTCGATGGTCAGGAGGTCCGGCTTTAAACTTCATGGTTTTCTTACTCACTGCCAGTAATGTCCAAAGCAACCTCTTGTTTTTATTTCTCCAGTTGTTGACATCAACGTTGCCCAAATACACATTCTCAAAGTTGCAAGGTATTTTACTACCAAATGTATGATTAATATGATCACATATTTGTGACCAAAAAGGTCTTAACAATAGGCGGTCCCAGAAAATGTGGAAATGATTGGCACCTGACAACCCACAGAGCCTCCAGCATGGAGAAGGGTCTGTCCAATAGCATCTGTCTGCAGACGAGATGCACTGTCAGACACATGCACTCTCAGCAGCACATGCGCACTCGTCACGTACACTCTCAGAAGCGTATTTCACCAGGTGAACTGTAAGATTCTATTAATAAAATGTAAAGGTTACTGCTTTTTAAGAGTACCGTGAATACTGGTGGTTCGGGTCAAGGCCAGGTATTTATTATAATTATAGCTGAAATACATTACTGAACATCTACACTAATAATGAAAATACATTACTAAATAAAACATTTTCTTGTACACGTATTCTTCCGGCCTAAAATTATAAACAAACACATATATATACATAAATGACTCATTCTACAATAAAAAGGTGCTTGTTAATCAATGGTTTAATGATAAAGTTTTATTATGTAGACATACTAATATATATATATATATATATATATATATATATATATATATATATAAAAAGAGCAGGATGGCTTCCATATAAGTTTTAAATGCATATATGGCATTGTGAGAAAATTGTACATAAAATCATAACACAAAAACAAAAAATGGACAACCCTGTTCAATTTTGTACTCGACAAAAGACTCTAAGATGCATTTTGTCCACCACATTCTCTAAAAATGTTTGCATGTCCTGCATAAAAACAAACATCAGAGGCTCTACACTATCATGTTCTATGAAATGTTTACTGAAGAACTGTTCCAAGGCCTCTGCAGCTTCATCATCCTCCATCTGCACATTATAAGTGGAAGCTGAACTGAGAAGATCCCCAGAGTTCCAAGCACCACTGACTGGCAGTTTTAAGATCCGTCATGACACGCTCCTAAGAAACAACAATTCAGAAGATGATAAATAAAAATATGCTGAACAATAATGGCCACAACCTCTCTAACAAAACCTACTTTTCGTGGAGACTGAACCACCTGCTTCTCAGATGAAAAGATTGGTTTCATCTACCTAAAAAGCAAATAATAATTTTAGTTACCTTTAGGACTACCTTTTTAAGGTTACTGGTACTTTTCCTGAGGAGTTACCTGAGAAGTTACCTGTCCGTCAAAATGCTCTTCCTGTAAGGGGAGAAAATACAGCCCATGTTTACCAAGTTAGTCATGACAACATGCCATACTTTACCTTATGATTAGTCTATGCTTTTACCTGAGAGATTTATTCCAACTTCCGGTTTGCAACCTAAATACAGGCTGCTGATCACCTCTCAGGAAGGCTTTGGACTCCTCTGTATAGTCGGCAAACAATTTCCCATGCCTGGAAAATAGTGATTGAATGTTAGATAATTCCTTTCTCATAAAAGCTTTAAATATTCAAAATACAAACAATTCCATACCGGTCCAGTCCAAAGTTCTCCATTAACATCACGCACCTGCTGCTCAAAACAAAAGTCAATGCCCTTTGTCTCAAAAAAAGTCTCAAAGTTATTGAAAACTGTACTAATACAAGTGGCAGCAATGTGTGTGTCGACTACGCCACCCCGAGATCTAACCCGGGGAAATAAAAGTAACCACCAAGGCTTCTATAGATTTAAGCAATCAGGTTCGGGCATTGAATAAACAGAGAAATGCTTCCATATCAAACATACAATTTTATTAATCAAATACACAGCAAACGTAGTAAACACTCTGGAAGCTGACGTCAGCCTATTCTTAAAACACTACACTCAGAGCGAGGCTCAATACCACATCAAGATACATCCACATTCACAGCAATCCAAACAATTCATACAATCCACAACACACACCAATAAATAAATAATACACAAAGATGTGTATTTCAATGTACCAACAGACTCTCTCATACACTCACAAAACCGGGCATGAGGCGTACTGGTGGGCGTCCAGCGGCTCGGGCATGAGCATCCAAATAATCCACTCCAAAGCACGTGTACAGCCACACAACCAGCACGGCAACGGTCACACTGTGAAAGTACCCACACTACACACAAAAGGGAACCCACCACCTCGAGTACACCGTCCCCACCGTCAGCACTCAGCTCCTTTACATATAACAAGGACAAAATAAACCAAATTTAACTTCAACAACAGTAATACTGAGAAATTAAATAAACAAAGAATGATGTCTTAACATAAACAAACAGGGATCATGAAACAACGTTACGAAAACAATCAAATAAACAAAAGGGCGAAATAAATGACTTTAACAAATGACTATAATGCTGGGAAATAAAGTAAACAAAAGGGCAAAGGGAATGATCTGGCCAAACAACTAATGCTGGTAAATAAGATAAACAAACGAAAGGGGCAAAAGAAATAACTTGAACGAATGACTATAATGCTGGGAAATAAAGTAAACAAAAGGGCAAAGGGAATGATCTGGCCAAACAACTAATGCTGGTAAATAAGATAAACAAACGAAAGGGGCAAAAGAAATAACTTGAACGAATGACTATAATGCTGGGAAATAAAGTAAACAAAAGGGCAAAGGGAATGATCTGGCCAAACAACTAATGCTGGTAAATAAGATAAACAAACGAAAGGGGCAAAAGAAATGACTTAAACAAACAAAAGCAAATGCCTTTTAAGAGACAATTAAGGGCACACATGAGGTATTTTCGCCAGCCAAATGAGCTCCGGCCATTAACTCTAACTTGGTGAAAAGCCCAGAACATGAAGGAGACGTGCGTCAACAGCACTTGAGCAAAGCAGCAGTCGCCCTAAGGCAGGCCGCAAGCGCTTCCTTGCTAATATAATAGCTATCCCTAAAACACACAAAAGTGGTTTTAAGCTACATCTGAGAGAAGGTAAACACATAGCCCGACTGGGAAAGCACTTACCCGAACAGCCATACACAGCTACACGAATCTTGCAGGCAATGCGCCGTGCGCAAGTTAGCGAAGTCTGTTACTCCGTTCAATTAAATGACAAAGAAATGGGGTAACCACAACAAAGCAAGGGATTCTAAAATAAAACAAATCAGAATCCTTACATGAACCAGCAACAGTATAACATTGACGACCTACATACCTGCGACACCACCACAAACTAGGTGAACCGAAACATGCGCCTCTAGCGTCACGTACTGCTACCAAGGGGTACGTTCGGGTTATAACACCCCCCTCCTGACATGATTGGCAACCAATACTACACCAAGAGCCAATCGTAACCATGTGGGGAGGAGGGGCTACAATTAACCACAGTCCATCCTGCCACATGTAGTCAAATCGGGCATCCAGCACAATGTACAATGCAGACTATAAATGAAAGAGACGTCAGTATTATGGCAAAACAATATAATATTAACTACAAACATAATGTACTTACCATCAACATAAACACACCACAGTCGTTGCCATATGATTGTACTGGAAAACCCTTAAATATAATGAAAGGAGGGAATAAGCAAAATTTCATAGAAAGATAGATACATAAGACTTAAAGAGATGGATGGGATAGATAAATGGACGATAGGATACGATATAGATAGATAGATTTGAACAGACAGACGGATATATGGATGGATAGATACCTTTCAGTCCATTTTACGGGTTTTATCCTATGTGCAATGCCCCTGTCAAAAATGCAAAAAACAAATACGTAAATAATAATTGATGTGTAGAAATATAAGGCTGTACAAGCTGTACTGTATGTTTCAGATCATATGTTGGTGATTCTGAAGACATCGACCTTAACACATTTAACTCTGACAGTCTCCGTGGAGAACCAGCCTACAGGTGAAGAGGATAATGATCACTTCCGAGTGAACAACTTCTCATAACAATAAAGCCTTCTCGCAGGTGAACAAGAGTCCAGTGCTGCGATCTGGTTTTCTGTTCTCTAGTATATGAAAGTGTATGTTCGTGCAATATATAATCTTTATATAATAATTGCGCGTCTTCCGTGCACGTGATCTGTTTTTTACATGCGTGTCAGGGTGCTAGAAGAGATACAGCTACAGCCGGAAGTGATGCAAAATTTCCCCATATAATTTCATTTACAATAAATGACATAATCTAACGCTACACCTAACCCAACCCAGCTTTAAACATAACCTTACAATTATGACAAAATATTAATCAACTGTTTCCAGCGTCACAAAAAATATGTTTCCACTGCAGTGCGCATGCCCAGTGGAGGCAGCTGAGTCGCTACCAGTCTAAACCTGTGAGGAGCATTTCGCCATTACAGTGAAGAATAGTTCTCGGTTTCAGCGCTAAATCTGAGAAATGTCCTCGTCAAGTATCACAACAGAGTCACAAGGTGAACCTTACTGTAGTTTTACCTTCATTGGTTTGTTTTGATCTACTGTATGTCGTTTTCTATTTTACTTTCGGTTTGTAATGCACTCTGTTGGGTCTGGAAGACAAACGTCGTTATTAACATTAGTTGGGTTATTTACTTTATTATATTTGCAATTGTGTTTCTCAACCATTTCAGGCTCGAGGAGACGCAGGAGAGACAGCTTTGAACATGAGCGCCCAAACAGTGAGTTAATGTCAACAAATCTATTATTGATTGCTTTTTAATTATGGAAATATTGTTTTCTTTGACTTTTTATGAATTTCACTTATTGTACACTTATATAGAAAGTACACAGAAATATCTGAGATGTTTTATCAGTTTCTTCTCTGTGTTCAGTGTCCATGAGGAGGATGGTTCTGGTTGGAAAGACTGGAGCTGGTAAAAGTTCTTCAGGAAACACAATTCTGGGCAGAAGATTCTTCAGAGCGGCTCAAAGTGCTTCATCTGTCACTAAAGAGTGCTGGAAAGAGACGGGAGAGGTGTCAGAGAGAGACATTACTCTTGTAGATACGCCCGGTCTGTTTGACACAGATATTTCAGAAGAGTTTCTCAAACATGAGATCAGTAAATGTGTGAACATGACGGCACCTGGACCTCACGCCATCGTTCTGGTCCTTCAGTTGGGTCCATTCACAGAGGAGGAGAGAAAGTCTGTGGAGAAGATCAGAGCAATATTTGGAGAAGAAGCAGATAAACACACGATCATCCTCTTCACTCACGGTGATGATCTGACGGACAGCACTATTGAGGAATGCCTCAGTAAAGCCGATAAAGATCTGAAAGAAGTGTTGAGACGCTGTGGAGGACGCTATCATGTCTTCAATAATAAAGAAACTGAAGACCGTATGCAGGTTCTGGAGTTCCTGGAGAAAGTGGATGACATGGTGGCTGTTAACGTAGGTGGATTTTACACCAATGACTCTTATCAGAGTGTGGAGCAAGCACTGAAGAATAAAGAAGATGAACTCCGGCAATATTATGAGGAAAAACTACAAGACATGCAGATGAAACTAGAATCAAACTTTCATGAAGAAAAGAGAAAACTACAGATGACCGTTGATGCACTAACTGCATCTAATGAAGAAAAAGAGAAGAAGATTAAAGAGCTGCAGGATCTGAATCTGAGAAACAGACGCAGAATGACTGAGTACAAGCGTTATTATGAGACAAAGATGGAAGATGTCAGACAAGAAGCAGAACTGACTCAGATGAATGAAAGCATGTTAACGTCGATCCTCAGCAAGTTTCAAAACATCCAACTGTAATCACAATGGTTCACGTTTGTTTTATGCCTTTACACCGCACATGATTTTATTATCACTTGTGAACATTATTATTATGTCTCTTGAACTGTAACAACTTACAGTGAACTTGTTTATATTGCATCTTCATTATAGTAGGCTATTTTAATAGACTATGGTTGTAGAATAAAAAAAGTCCTTCTATCTGCTGTATTATGGAAATGTTTTTGTAGTAATAAGAATAAACACATACTTTTAAGAAACAAACAAAAATATATAATAAGAAAAACTCTGATAATGAAAATAAGAAACTCAAATACAAGAATGTAACGTAGGTTTCAAATAAACTGCATTTTCTTAACCATTTTCTAAGTCCACGTTTACACGATGAAGAACGGAAATGTTTTTCATTTGCTTTTTTTTAAGTTTTACAAACACATGATAGCGTTATCAAAACGTCTGCATTTACACATATCCAGGAAAACTGATAAAAATGCTGTAGTATGCATGCCAGGCCAGTGGATGACGATGTTGTTTTGCAAAGAAACAGGACGTACCTTGGCACATACACATGCACAGCTATAAGCCAAAAGTGCTTTTTAATACTGTTGGTCGACGTATATGTGTGTTTCGTAAATCGTGTGTCTCCGCTGGTCTTATTGGTGCAGCAAATCCAAATTTTGCTGGGGAACGTTCATACCTAGTAACGAGAGCTCACAGTACGGAAAGCTGGCATGTTGTTTTTGCTGTATACGACTGAGCAAATAATACGCTTGCATGTGACGTCATCGTTTCCATAAAGTTCCGTCTTGCGGTTTACATGGAAATGAAAAACGGCGGCAATTTTCTAAAAGGTGGAAAATTTTGCAAAACTGTTGATTTACACCAGCAAAACAGCATTTTGGTGGACAGAAAAAGCAAACCTTCAAAGTTGTCTCAAAGTGCAAGTTTTTTTTAAACGACGGCATTATCGTTTCCATGTAAACACTGAAGGTGGCGTTTTCATCATCCACATGCTGTAGGCATACATGCTGCATGTTAGTGCCACGTGACATACTATAATGTCTCCAGCAAAAAGTGGATTTACTGCACTACCAGTGGAAACGTAGTATTTAGTATGTATTTGCACACTACTATAAACACACATACATGTTGACAAAGTGTATTAAAGCGCTCTTATATTAAAACCGTGTATGTGCGCAAGCACGTAGGTTTATTCATAGCGAAACAGTGCTATCCACTGGGGGGGCTATCAGTTACTTTGGGGTGGCACAGAAAATATCATGCATGCATTTTAAGGCAATTGCTACAGTATTTAAACTTTTTATAAAAAAAATTATAGTCACCCTCTTGTTGTTCAAAACTATTTTATCTTATGACATTCACTGTGGAGCCAAAATTCATATCTCCCATTGCTGGACCAGAAAATCATGTAAGTTATGTAGGCTACTGAATTTATTTCGAGTGCAAACTATAAAACTTCAGCAAACTCACAAGCCATTTCCAAAAACTAGTACTACTGGTACAAACAACTTGCAATCATGGCCGGATTATCCAATGGGCATTATGGGCACCGGCCCAGGGGTCAATGTGCGCTTGGGGCACAAGAAAGAGGGAGAAAATGTCACCTCACAATGTTTTGCTATATTCATCTGCCATGTGACTCTCTGGCCCGCACACACACACAAGTGTGCACACAAAACAGTGTGTTTCTAACGCACACTAGTCTGTCTCAGTCACTTTTGCTTGTCCTTTAGCAGCTTTTGTTCAGGAGAAGCATGTAGCGACTTTCCGATAATCCTTTCATTCAGTGGGAAAATGCCTCTTTCCCCGCGCAGGGGTCGTCTCAGTGAGCGGCAGGAAGAAGCAGCACATGCAACAGGGGACTCCTGAATGAATTGAGTACAAAACAGCGTTTCCAACAACCTGTCACTGTTATCCACTGTTATCAACACATTTTGTCTGTAAATATGCACATGGCTACAGGCTGTGTGAAAGAATATAGCCAAAATCTTTTCATGGTATTTTGTTAGATGATGTTGCGTTAAGTCAGAACTGACAATAGAAACTGAAAATTTGCAAATGAAAACGGCTTTATTGTCATTTATATAATCTATAGGCTAATGTAACAGAGGTCAGCTAGTGAAGATCTGTGCAGTGTGTAAACCTCACTCCCAACCAACCGACATGCTCTAGAGACAGATGTTAGACACTGTGGTCTTAAGCCTCCTCGTGAGAGCACCTGTCTCCCATTCAGACAGATTGCGATTCAAGGCTCACGCAGAGCTGGGTGAATAGAACCAGATAAGTTAGAATACCCTCACGGTTGTCTTTAAAATCTCAAAAGGTAAGAGGTTTTTACATGTATTTGCTGGTGTTTCTTCGCCAAAAATGAATTTTGATAATGCACAATATGTCTTTTAATATTAACAGTTGGACATTAGATATTACAGTCCATATCATTTAATCATGTTTTTATTCTCTTACAGTGTCAGGAGGGGTGAAAAAGCTGAAAGAGATTCCTGTAAAGATTCATGAACATCTCTCAAGCAGAAAAGTTGTGCTTCTGGGTAAAACTGGTGTTGGAAAGAGCGCAGCTGGAAACACTATACTGGGACCAAACGCATTTAAATCTAAACTGGATTCAACATCTGTAACCACTGAATGCTTAAAGAAAAGAGCAGATGTTGAGGGCAGGAACGTGTCTGTAGTTGATACTCCTGGATTCATTGACACACAGATGGATGTTGAGAAGTTAATAACAGAGATAGCGAGAAGTATTCTTGTTTCCAGTCCTGGACCTCACGCTTTTCTCATTGTGTTTCCTGTGAATATGAGGTTCACTGAGCAGGAACAACAGATTGCTGAACAAATTCAAACACTGTTTGGAGAAGATGTGTTAAAATACTCCATCATCCTCTTCACATACGGAGATCTGTTAAAGGGAGGGTCGATAGAGAAACTCATTGAAGGGAATTCTGCTTTAAGAGATCTAGTGAAGAAGTGTGGAGGCAGATATCACGTCTTTAACAATGAGAACAAGACAAACAGAGATCAGGTCAGTGATCTGATGCAGAAGATTGACACAATGATCCAGCAGAATGGAGGAGTCAAGTCAAGTCAAGTCAAGTCAGCTTTATTTATATAGCGCTTTTTACAATTTTCATTGTTACAAAGCAGCTGTACAAGAAAAAATGACTATAAGTAAAACATAAAAGGTTATGGAATTCAAAACACAGGTCAAATATCAGACACACAATAAATTCCTATATGCAGTGTTAATTAAATAAGACTATCAAATTCTAGCAGCCCCCCCGGCCAGGCAAAACAGTGCAGAACAGTATGCAAACGGTGGCGAGGAACCCAAAACTCCATTGGAGGAGAAAAAAAACCTCGGAGGGAAACCAGGCCTAACCAGGGGATTCCAGTTCCCCTCTGGCAAAAACTGCAGCCTCTGCACAAGCTCAACAGTGCTTGCACAACAAGGCGAAAATAAAAAAAAAATTAGATTTAAAATTATCATTAATAATCTAATAGTGGCTGAAGTTTTGTAGGGAGGTCACTTCCTTCGTCCAGCATTTGTCAGGTCTAGGAATGGATTGCGCCCTGCCCGCTCCGCTCTTGTAACCTTGGAACAATGAGACAAGACTGGCTGAGAGTAGAGTACTGTTCTGCACTCTTTGATGCAACAAATGCATCAGTTGTTATTGGAAGTGTCCCTGGTTCCGGTTGATCTAACTAGTGCAGCCTAGATCTTTGAAATACATATATTATGATAATCTAGTGTATGCAAGATTAAAAAGATGCGTCTTTAGTCTAGATTTAAACTGACAGAGTGTGTCCGCCTCCCGGACATTGCAGGGAAGACTGTTCCAAAGTTTAGGCGCTAGATAGGAAAAGGATCTGCCGCCTGCACTTGATTTTGAAATTCTAGGTATTACCAACTGACCTGACGCCTGAGAGCGTAGTGCACGTGATGGACTATAATACAAGAGAAGTTCTCTCAAGTAGTGAGGAGCTAAACCATGCAAGGCTTTATAGGTAATAAGCAAGATTTTAAAATTTATGCGATGCTTTATAGGTAACCAGTGCAAGGTTGACAGAACCGGGCTAATATGCTCATACTTTTTTGTACGTGTAAGAACTCGAGCTGCCGCATTTTGGACCAGTTGGAGTTTTTGTAATAGGCCTGCAGGGCAACCACCTAATAGTGCATTACAGTAATCTAGTCTTGATGTCATAAAGGCATGTATAAGCTTCTCCGCATCTGATGATGACAGCATATGACGTAATTTAGATATATTTTTAAGATGGAAAAACGCAATCTTACAGGTTTTGGCGACCTGGTTCTCAAATGACAGAGTACTATCGAATATAAAGCCAAGATTCTTAGCTGAAGATGAGGGTTTTATGGAACATCCATCAATAGTTAAGCAGTATTCTTGGTTGTTACGTAGGGCGGTTTTCGGTCCGATAAGTAACACTTCAGTTTTGTCCGAGTTCAGTAATAAAAAATTGCTACTCATCCACTTTTTTATATCGACAATGCATTCCACTATTCGATGGAATTGCTGTGTTTCGTGAGGCTTCGAGGAAATATAAAGTTGCGTATCATCAGCATAGCAGTGAAAGCTTGTTCCGTGTCGCTTTATTATATCTCCTAGGGGTAACATGTATAATGCGAAGAGCATAGGCCCTAGTACTGAGCCCTGTGGTACACCGTACTGGACTTGCGATTTGCGTGATACCTCATTGTTTATTTTTACATATTGGAAACGGTCGCATAAATAAGATCTAAGCCATTTCAAAGCTATTTCCTTAATACCGACATCATTTTCAAGTCTATGTAGGAGCATGCTGTGGTCAATGGTGTCGAATGCAGCACTAAGATCTAGCAGCACCAATAAGGAGATACAACCTCGGTCGGACGCCATAAACAGATCATTTGTAACTCTAATCAGAGCAGTCTCTGTACTGTAATGTGCTCTAAATCCAGACTGGAAATCTTCATTAATCTCATTCCTTTGGAGGAAGGAACATATTTGAGTTGAGACTACTTTTTCCAGAACTTTAGATAAGAAAGGTAGATTCGAAATAGGTCTATAGTTAACTAGTTCTCCAGGGTCCAGATGGGGTTTTTTGACAAGGGGCCTTATAACAGCCACCTTATATGCTTTAGGCACATGTCCTAATGTCAGAGATGAGTTAATAATGCTAAGTAGAGGATCTATAATTTCTGGGAGCATCTCTTTCAGAAGATTTGTAGGTATAGGGTCTAGCATGCATGTAGTCGATTTAGATGATCTAATGATTTTCGATAGTTCATCGTGATCTATAGTAGAAAATAAACGTAATTTCTCCTTAGGGGTGCTGTAGTAAGTCGTTTGTTCAGCGGGTTTCGCATCTGGTTGCATAGTTATAATTTTCTCTCGAATATCTTGGATTTTATTTGTGAAATAGTTCATAAAATCATCACTGCTATGCTGGTATACAGCATCAGAAGTCGCTGACGATTTATTTTTGGTTAATTTAGCCACTGTATCAAATAAAAACCTAGGGTTATGCTGGTTTTCTTCTATTAGTGATGAAATGTAGGCGGATCGAGACGTTTTTAGGGCTTTCCTGTAATTTTTTGTACTATCCTTCCAGGCAGTACGAAATACCTCTAATTTAGTCTTTTTAAAGTTGCGCTCCATTTTTCGTGCCGCTTTCTTTAGAGCCTGAGTGTGTTCATTTTTCCACGGTGTCGGTCTGTCATTTTTAATCTTCTTTAAGCGCAAGGGAGCAACTATGTCTAGCGTTTCCGAGAAGGTGGCATTAATATTTTCAATAGTAAAGTCAAGATCTTCAACGTTATTACTACATGCTAGAGATTTGAGACAATTCAGACAAATTATCAAGAAACGCACCTTTTGTAGTCGAAGTTATTGTTCTACAATATTTGTAACTTGGAGTTTGATTTGCCACCATTGGGTATTGAAGCAAGCATGATACCAGATAATGATCTGAGATGTCTTCGCTCTGCTGAAGGATTTTAACATCGACCACGTTTATACTGTAAGACAAAATTAAATCTAAAGTATGATTACGAAGGTGAGTAGGTCCTGACACATGTTGACTAACGCCCATGGAGTTAAGAGTGTCTTTAAAAGCCATTCCTAAAGCATCGTTATCATTATCTACATGAATGTTAAAGTCACCAGCAACAAGGACTCTGTCTGCAGACAGTACTAGTTCTGATAAGAACCCACCAAAATCTTTAATAAAATCTGTGTGGTGCCCTGGAGGCCTATATACAATAGCCAGAATAAATTTTAAAGATGTTTTGTCCTTAATATTAGGTATTGATGCATCAAGTACCATGACTTCAAAAGAATTGTATTTAGGATTAGACTTCTGAGAAATGCTAAAAGAGTTACGGTAAAGTGCAGCAACACCTCCCCCTCTGCCTTTTAGGCGAGGCTTGTGTGTATAATAGTAATCTTGGGGGACAGACTCATTTAAAGCAATATAATCATCTGGCTTTAGCCATGTTTCTGTTAGACAGAGCATGTCTATTTTATGATCTGTTATCATATCGTTAACAAAAAGTGCTTTATTAGAGAGAGATCTAATATTTAGCAATCCGAGTCGTAACAGTTGATTATCTGTATTATGTTCATGTTTAGTTAGTTTAACGTTAAGTAAATTACCTTTGAGAGGTTTACGCTTTATTTTATGTTTACTAATCCGGGGGACAGACACAGTCTCTATTTTATGATGTTTGGGAGAAAGTATTAGATTAGTATTAGTATTAGTATGTAGAGGACACTACACATGTGAGATGTTTGAGGAGGCAATGAGACTTAAACAAGAGAGACAGAGAGAAGAAGAAGAGAGACAGAGAGAAGAAGAAGAAGAAGAAGAAGAAGAGAGACAGAGAGAAGAAGAAGAAGAAGAAGAAGAGAGACAGAGAGAAGAAGAAGAAGAAGAGAGACAGAGAGAAGAAGAAGAAGAGAGACAGAGAGAGAAGAAGAAGAGAGACAGAGAGAAGAAGAAGAAGAAGAAGAAGAGAGACAGAGAGAAGAAGAAGAAGAAGAAGAGAGACAGAGAGAAGAAGAAGAAGAAGAAGAAGAAGAGAGACAGAGAGAAGAAGAAGAAGAAGAAGAAGAGAGACAGAGAGAAGAAGAAGAAGAAGAGAGACAGAGAGAAGAAGAAGAAGAGAGACAGAGAGAGAAGAAGAAGAGAGACAGAGAGAAGAAGAAGAAGAAGAAGAAGAAGAAGAGAGACAGAGAGAAGAAGAAGAAGAGAGACAGAGAGAGAAGAAGAAGAGAGACAGAGAGAAGAAGAAGAAGAGAGACAGAGAGAAGAAGAAGAGAGACAGAGAGAAGAAGAAGAGAGACAGAGAGAAGAAGAAGAAGAGAGACAGAGAGAAGAAGAAGAAGAGAGACAGAGAGAAGAAGAAGAAGAGAGACAGAGAGAAGAAGAAGAAGAAGAAGAAGAGAGACAGAGAGAAGAAGAAGAAGAGAGACAGAGAGAGAAGAAGAAGAAGAGAGACAGAGAGAAGAAGAAGAAGAGAGACAGAGAGAAGAAGAAGAAGAAGAGAGACAGAGAGAAGAAGAAGAAGAAGAAGAGAGACAGAGAGAGACAGATGAACAGTAGAAGAAAGAAAGACAAGAAGAGCTTGAGAGAGAGAGAGAGAGAGAGGGAAAGAAAGATAAAGGAGGAATATGAGTCAAAGTTAGCTGAACTTAAGGCAGAGCTAGAAAGAAATACAGACACAAGTAAGAAGAAAGAGAACAGAAGATCAGAAGAGAGACAGAGAGAAGAAAAAAATTATGTCAGTTGTACAGTTCAATAGACGGATTTGGCAAAGTTGTCTAAAGTGAGGACACAATAACACATAGAAGATATTTCTAAATGGATCTGTTTTTTTACTCTCAGAGGTTGTTCACATGTTGTGTCTAAAATCTAACACAGGAAACCTTCTGCTGCGTTCTCTGTGACAAATACATTTTAGCAAAGGAGAAATATATTTCCAGCACTGACGATCTCTTGCAGTACTCATATAAGATATATTTATACTACTAATATCTGTTCCTCCATCCACGCTGACCTTTAATGTTGATTTAGAAAGATTGGGTGTGATGTCATGTGATCTACTGTCTACAACATTCACAAGATTTAGTTACAGCGGGGCCTGTAGCATGAATGTAGCTGAACAAACTCAGGGTTACAGGATTAGTTTTGGGTTGACAAAACCAAACCAACGTGATCAAGCTTTGTTGGTACCATGAAGCAGCTCGTGGAGTTTCTTTGTCAACTCAAGCTTTGATCCTGAAGCTAAGATTAGTTTGCGCGCGCGTGCACATGAACGAGTGACGTCAGCATGGCTAAACCAATCGCATTATAAATGGATAAAGCGATTTCCACAATATGAACACAAACATGAATTGGAGTGATATGTTTCTGCTGTCTACGCAAGAGAGATGTGTTTCAGAAACACTGCTGATTGCGTTAATGCGCAAGTTAAAAGACTATATAGTACACATATTTACTGTAGTGCTGTAGGGCAAACAGGATCCGTGGGGTCCTCGGTGGAACTACAAGGGGTCCGTGTCCTTGCGGGAAACTTTTTTTATGTAAGGCATGACACCACACCGCTTCTGCATTGTAAACTCTGACATCTTACGTGTTTAAAATCAATGGAACATGCACCGTCAAGTTGCCCCAAAAATAACTCGGACTGGTTGCATGTTGGTCTCCTTTTAGTCTGATATGATGCTCTGCAGAAAAAAAAACTAGTTTATTTTTTTGCAGAAAGAAGACGGAGCTCAGAATTATAAAATAGCGGTGTGTTCTGCAACACAGAGAAGCAGAAGAAAATATAAGAATAACACTTAATAAAACAACAGAATACATAAGCCTCTACCTTTAATAGACTTTGCGCCATTAACCAGGGTCAGTCATTTCATTGAAGCCTTAATAAAAACTACGGTTCAGGACAAAGAAAAATGTCCTGATACAGTGAAACTGAAAGTGTTTCTAGATGTTCTGCACCACAGACAAGAATGTTAAAAATGCAATGCAAATACATGTTATACAATAAAAGTGGAATATAAGTAAATAAATTGAATTTCATGTGAGTGTTAGGAAAAGCCAGCAAATCTGTAAAATCAGATTTTACCTATATAGTAACCAATATTAGATTTTATATTTGTAATATATATTTATATATTTTTTATTTTATTAAACAGTATAAAAATAACTAGCCATTCTAACACTTACTGTGAGTCAGTTACGTCATCTATATGTTTCTTTGCTCACAGACTGAACTTCAGTCTGAGATCTTGAATCCAGAACATAATCTGCCCCGGAGCAGGTTAGCCGTGCAGCGTAAAACACCATGGAGACGAACACCGAATAAAGCCGAGCTACTCTCATGGTACCTAAAACTCAGGGTTGGCACAAACTAAACTGAAACATAGCTGGCTAGCCACCTAAACCAGCTTCATGGTACAGGCCCCTGAAGTGACAAAACATATCTACAAGGCAAGAAATACAAGTTAATGATTCAATAAAACGAAAATGAATATCTCACCACACAGAAAGAGCAACAACACCTATGAAATATCTGAAGAGAAGAGAGACGGAAAGAACCTTCTGCTTCAGCAGCATCAGATCAAGAGAAGATACACAGAGATTGAAGCGATTCACGCTGAAAACATCAGAAGAGATTATAACCTTTTTTTATTTTACGCGGAAAATTACAGACAAAAATACAGTTTTTTACACTTTATTCTAGAGAACACAAAGCTGATGACAGACAGATGTTATATATTTAACACACTGCAGTTTGATGCCTTGAGTCGTATTCTATACAGTCTGAGTTTAAACGTCTGTTTATGTCTTCTGTGTTTATTTTCTTCTTTCCATGTGTCTCTGTCTGTTTGTTTCTTTATTTACCTGCGTGGTGTGAAGTCACATTATATTAAAGACATTTTAAGAAATAAACTAGAGCGCTGAACTCTGTTCTGTCTGGAACATCATCATCCTTCTATTATGGTCTGTGTTTAATGATGATGTCATGAGACAGTTATTGTGTCTGTTTACAGGGCTTATTTTCTGAGACCACCTTCACCTGCATCAGGTGTGTGTTTGTTACCCACCCCCACGAGTGACGTCATGCTCTGTCCCACAATGCACTGCATACAGACATTCTTCTAATCGAAGAGCGAGTGCGCGGGCGCGCGCTGATTCTCTCACCATCACTGTGCACACACGCGCGTTCTGTCCAGTGCTCTGTCTCGCGCAGCATCACGTCATGCCTTAAACTGATGAGTAAGGAAAATAACGATTCGGGGTGACGCCCGTGTCCTCGCTCATACTCGCGAGAGGAATTTTTGTAAGGGCTCAGGTCCGACTGCTGAGGTGACTCACCTACTTAGTGAGATGCCTCGCGGCACCAGGATCTGCCCGTCCCTTTAATCTGGTGAAGAGAGAGAGATTACGAGCACTAATCTTACTTTGAGTAAAGTGTGTCCACGGGATGAATGAGTTTTATGAATGTGTGTTGTTGTAGATGCTCTGAGGCTCGAGACGACACGAGCGCCACCGTGTGGTCAAGGGTGGAGATGTGTTAGTGGTCATTCATATATTTAATTTATCGTGTAATGCGTCACAAAGATCACATGTTTGATGTGTTTGTGTTAATACAGCGCTTAAGGCTATACATAGTGTATGAATAACTGAGTCTAAAGTACATTTATAAAGAATCATGAACGTGCTTCCATCAGAATATGCAGATATTCACGCAAACGTGTATCTTAGTCCAGTCAGTTCATAAACGAGGCTCACGTGACCAAATCAAATGATTGTGTAACTGTGATTGTGAACAGAGGAAACATCTAATGATTGATATGACAAGTGTTCAGGCGTCACGTGGTTATAAAAATATTACGATCAATGGTGTATTTATCCCATCCATTGATAATGTTTAGACTACCTATACACTTAAGTGAACTAGTTTTATTACTACCTAACGTGACATGTTAAATACCAACCATGTCCCTTTATGTTGCTAGGATACATGTATGTTTGCAGCGTGTTTGTCATCGGACCGTCAGCATGTATGCTGTGTTTCTGACCGGACCGTTAAACTGCTGCACTGCACCGGATGTTCAGCACACGCCGTGAAACCAAAGCGTCGAGGGTTTGAAACTACGATTTAAAACTCATTTAAACTAAATCATTAAAGTTACTGAAACGAGCTTTCACGCGAGAGACAAACATCATGTCTGACAACGAGGACAAGTGAGTTCTGATATGTTCCTTTGTTTATGAGCATTGAGCGCTCTTTTAATAACTCAAGATTTGATATTCACAGTATATATGTCTGTGTAGTGTAATAGTAACATGTTAAACGTGTTTCATACGATCGTTTCCGGTTTATATGGATGTTCATGTGCGTTTGTTTACTCCTGTTTGTCTCATCATTGTGTTTATTGTTTATCAGTTTTGATGACGGAGATTTTGATGATGGTGATGATGAAGAGCCTCTGGATGATCTGGAGAATGCAGATGTAAGGGCTGTTTTTCTCTCTCTGAACAATTGATATTCTGTGAATCAAACTTATTTTACAACTACCCAGATAGCACATATACATCTGGCTTACGTCTATTTGACGTCTGCATTCACATCTGCATAAGCATAAGATATCTGCCATACATGGTTTGCTCATCTGCAATAATCTCGGAGACGTCTGAACGTCTGCTAAAGATCTGGAAACATCTGCTGCGTTAAAACATCTGCTAAACATCTTAGAAAGAGCAGCTTTACATCCATTCTAAATCATTAACATCTCACAGACATCTTCTAGAGATCTATATGACGTCTGACAGCAGACATCTCTGAGACGTATTGCAGATGAGAAAACTATGTATTGCAGGCGTCAAATAGACGTAAGCCAGATGTATGTGTGCTATCGGGGTACAGACTACTGTTACATTATTATGTCACATAAACATTCAAGCATTTATACTTTTTTTCAGTTTGTTTCGGTGCTGAAGTGTATTTCTGAATTAAGCCTTACTCTGATGGTTTTTGTTGAAGACATGGGAGTGGGGTATAAGTTAATGAGGTTGTGTTTTGTGTCTGTCTGTGTTGATGTGTTTATTGTGCAGGAGGATCAGGAGAACGTTCAGATTCTTCCAGCGGGTGAAGGACCGCAGGCCAATCAGAAGAGAATCACCACACCATACATGACCAAGTACGAGCGTGCACGTGTGCTGGGAACACGAGCGCTGCAGATCGCGTGAGTCCTGATCCTAACACGCACCAACAATATAGATTCAAAACATCAGTGACATCACTTCCTCTTTGACAGGATGTGTGCGCCTGTGATGGTGGAGCTGGAAGGTGAGACAGATCCGCTGCAGATCGCCATGAAAGAGCTCAAGTACGACATGTTATTTGTATCATGTGTTTGTGTGGCATATTTGCATGATATGTTTGAGTTATTTGTGTGATGTGTTTTGATGTGGGGTGTTTATCTTTTGTGTTTGTGTGTTTTTCAGGAGTAGAAAGATTCCCATCATCATCCGCAGATATCTTCCTGACGGGAGTTATGAGGACTGGGGATGTGATGAGCTCATCATCACTGACTGACACATGCGTGCACACGCTCGCATCACATGGACGGTATCAGACACACAGCAGATGTGTGTAGATTACATGTGTACAGCTATTTTTACAGAGGGATGGTTTTTTTTTAGCAGTACTTGTATTCATCCACAAGAGGGCGGTATCCACACATACAATAACACTCAACACAGAGACTTGTCCAGATTTTCCTCTGAATTTAGTTATTTAATATTTGTTTGTTTTAGCAAAATAAAACCTTTTTGTAAAAAATGTACACACTGTGTTCTTACTGCTTTCATTGATGTAAAAACATTGTGCATTCAACTGTGTTCAGACATATAGACATGCTTTCCTGTAGCTCAGTGGTTAGATCAGGCACTAGCAATGCCAAGGTCATGGGTTCGATCTCAGGGGGATTGCACATACTTACAAACAAATATATAGTGTAATGCAGTGTAAGTCTCTGACAAATTCACACATGTAAATAAACACCACATAGACTGTTTTAAAAGAAAATCTGTATGCAAAATCATTTAGACTTCATCTGTAGTTCAAAGCAATATGGTGTGTCACACAAAATTCTACAAACGACACTTTTGAATATAAATAATATAGAAATATTACACTCTTTCCTCTTGTGGAGAACACGTGCTCCAGGGGGCGGGGTTATATCCGGATACAACTCCTCCCATTTGATATACTTGACCGCAGTTTGGAGCGTTAAGTGCAACTCGTGGTCGCTGACGTTTGCTCTTATCAATGTCATCATGTGTCAGTAATGATCACAGTTAAATATCTGTTAACTCTTATCCTAATGTAGTAAAATACTTTATGCATAATAAAGTTTTCAGTCAAGAGTATAGCTGTAGTTACGACTCAATGCGGAAATGGCAGAGGAACAACACGAGTGTGACGTGTGTTGTGGCAGAACTGCTGCTTGAAATCTGTCGACCAATCACAACGCAGTGGAAAGAGACTGGATCCGCTGTCGACCAATCACAACGCAGTGGAAAGAGACTGGATCCGCTGTCGACCAATCACAACGCAGTGGAAAGAGACTGGATCCGCTGTTGACCAATCACAACGCAGTGGAAAGAGACTGGATCCGCTGTCGACCAATCGCGTTGCAATGGGACTTGATCTGAATCAAACCTTCCCCCTGGATATCGCGTTGTGCAGTGAGGGATTATTATTATTATTGTTGAGAATAACACAATATAATGTTTTACTTGATTTGTTTTGCACTTAAGAATATAAAGCTTGAGGTACCTTACATGAATTCAAGTTGATGCTGGAACTGTTGCCATAGAAACGGATAAGCCCGTGTACGGTCGAGCGTAATTACGCTAAATACCGCAACCGTGTCGCGATAATCGTGTTGTCCGCACTTATCTGCTAGCTCGCGATCCTTAGTTCTGAAATCAGTGAGATAGTCTCATATATTTAATCGCTCATGTTTGCTTATGTGATGGAGTTCAGATTCATAAACACAGACTGAAGGTTCAGTGATATTACTCTCATGACACGAGCACACAGCCAGAGAGAGAGAGACAGATTCTACCATAGCAACTGAGTGTCTCTCTCTCTCTCATGCGCAGTTAAGGAATGTCCAGATTCGTGTGTGTGTGTGTGTGTGTGTGTTCCAGTGAAACTGCAGGCTAAAGGACCCCTCACGCCCCCCCCCCCTCCCTTCACAGGAGCTGAATGAGTCTCTTTGTTTAAGCAAAGTATCACACAGATGATTAAATCAGGGGAATTAGAAATCAGCCTGAACTCTCAGCACACACACAGATATGCAGAACAGCATTCCCTCTCTTCCACACACACATCATTAATGCAGTCATTAATATGATGAAGTCTATAGTGGTTCAGTTTGAGTTGTATAGTCCCTGCTACACATGATGATGATGATGATGATGATGATGATGATGATGATGATGATAAGTACACACTTATGAGTGCACCAGTGACACTTTCCTCCAGTGATACACACCAAATGCCGTTTGTGCTTGATTTCCGGTTGAACTCGGTTTGGGTGCATTAAACAGTTTGCGATAGATAACCGGTTAAAGTGATCGTTCACCCAAAAATGACAATTCTGTCCTCGTTTCGAGTTTCTTTCATCCGCAGAACACAAAATAAGATATTTTGAGGAAGTGAATGGGTGCCTGTTCACTTGGTACGCTGTTCCGTTCAGCTTTCTTTACAATATCTTCTTTTTGTGTTCTGCAAAAGAAAGAAGCTCATATAAGTTTGACATGATGAATAAACACTATTTTCATTGTTGAGTGAACTATCACTTAAATTGTGTGATCGAATACCAAGTCAAGAATCGTTGAGTTGAATATCGTGGTTTGATTATCATCGGTCCGGTATACCGCACGCCTCACAGGTGTGTGTGTAGATAAATGATTTCTTTAAGCAGATTGAGTTTGGAGGACTTGAGCTTTATTTAGAGTGAGGGAGGTTAGTCATTGCTCTCTTTTATTTACACTAAAAAAACAACAACACTTACCAACCACAACATTACACAACAACAACAAAAACAATCCAACATCAGAATAAACGCTACTGATAAAAAACGAACAAAACAACAAATATAAATAATATTCTGTAATATATAACAGGAATGACCTACTGTAAGATGTAGGCTCTAAAACCGAGATCTTTTTTAATAGTAAAATAACAAAATAAGTCTACATCAAAGGGAAAAAATCATTAAACATCGTGAACAATAACAGACCGTTTGGTAACTTATTATAAAATGATATCGAGCTTTATTTGTAGTCCGGTGGGGAAAGGTTTGTCATTGTCACGTGTTCAGAACAGAAATGTGAATTGGTGAATTCTCGACATTTTATAAACGGTTATTTCCACAAAATACGTTAAAAAACATTTGAAAAATCACGTAAGAATTTCGACTTTGCAAACAATAGTTTTGCGTCCTGAATAGTTTCCTGTGATTTACAGTCACTCTGCTTTTAATCGTAAACCTACGATTATTCGATATGACGAGGAACAGGTCGTGACGTCATGACAGCGTCTGTGTTTAGAGAACCAGGATAAATTCATCCGTGAACTTCACACAAACTGACAATATCACGAAGAAACTCGACTCAGTGGTGAAGACGGAGTTCAGTGGAGTTATGGCAACAAAATCACAAGAGGAACGTCAATAAAACAGATTACAATAATGCAAACACGTCATTATTAATGTGATAAAAAACAATATGGCCTTATTTTGGTTAATAAAAGAGATTATTCATTCATACAAATATAAAAACACAGATGTACAGGTAATATTATCAGATCTCTGTCATGTGTGTGGATGTTGGGTTGAAGTTTCTGTTAAACCAAGAGGAGAAAGTCGCTCATTATTCTTACTTTGGTCATATCGGTCTCATGAAACATCATTTGTGTCTGGAGAGTAAGAGCAGATCTCTGTATGTGATGTGATGGGTTTTGTCGTGATGTTTTCCCTGCAGATGTCCACACACCCTTCAGAATGCTGTAGATTGTAGTGCAGGTGAATATTTCTCACGATGTTCTTGAAGCACACGATCAGCTACTGGATATCAAACATGACTGAAACCGTTGTGTGTTTGTTTGTGTGTGTGTCACGGTCGTGACAGTGTGGTGTAGACGGGCTGCTCCCAGTGTGTCGGGCTGTGTGACTGCGGCACTGATCCGGGGTCGGGGATGGCCGTGTACAGAGGCCTCTGGGATGGGCCCATGTAAGAGAAGGCGGAGTAAAGGCCAGAGGTCTGACCGGAGTGAGCGTAGTATGAGCCGGACGCCTGGTGTTCGGCGTAATCGAACTGGGCTCGGGACGCCAGCGAGGGGAAGGCGGAGCTGTAGTGCGGCAGGCTGAGGGGCGTGTAGGTGACGTGAGATCCGCTCGCCGCAGACGCCCCCTCGCTGGAGAAATGAGCCTCGCTCTTTATCTGCGTTTTCCCTACGTCTGAGCCCAGGTGCTGCTGGGACGACAGCTGCTGTTTGGAGAGCCACGCGCTCGAGTGCCCGCTGGCGGCCGCCAGGGCCGACGAGATGCCGTATGCATACGGGGAGGCGGAGGACCCTGAGCCCGCGCCGCCCGTAGCCTGTGCTACGCCGGGGTGACCGTTGGGTGGTAAGTACTGGTCAAACTCATTAACATCAAACGGCTCCATGTTGGCCATCACGTCATGACTGATCTCACCAATGTCCACGTTACCAAAGTCAATGTGAGGTTTACCGCTGCCCGACGCAGAGGAGGAGCTTCCATCTGCTCCCACCCCCAGACCGCCCCTGGATCCCCCGGCCCCGCCCTCACGTTTCCCTTCCCCAGACTTACCCCCCTGTAGTTCTGTTTTAGGGGTGGTGGGGGGTGTGGGAGGGCTGTGGTTCTGACCTGAAACAACAAACGGAATGTTATCAGATAATTGTTGATTAGGTGATGATGAGTGTGGATGTACACAGGTGTGTCTCACCTGTAGCGTGAGGGTGATGCCCGTCGCCCAGCGGTGACCCCGTCGCCCCGCCGTGTGCCACCTCCAGGTGCAGACTCTTGTAATGTGATTGGCTGTGACTGACCTCGCCCTCGGAGTGGGCGTCGCCCTCAGACCCGGATCCTAGTTTGCCGTTCTTGCGTCGACGTGGCTGGTATTTGTACTCGGGATAATCCTTCTTATGCTGTTTCCTCAAACGCTCGGCCTCCTCGATGAAAGGTCTCTTATCCGACTCGTTCAGGAGTCTGAAAACAAACACAATTCCTGCATGTCACATTTGTCTATTTTAAATCAAATCTTTCATGTGACTTGTGTAATACCAGTATTTAATTCGCAAACAAATAACTCGAGCCAGCGTTTATTCAGAATATGACATCTGGCCTTCAGACTGTTGAATAGTTAAATAATGAGAACGCTTCAGATTTCTGCTCTTGTGTGTTTGGTGTTGGAGGCGTCCACCCCGTCGCCTCGTCATCATGTGCGAGCGAGACACTTTTATTTGTTTTTTATTTATTTATACTCTCAGTGTTAAACACCTTCACTGCAGTCTAGCAGAATCAAACACTCACTGCCTCATAAAAATAAACTATTCAACATAAATATACTCACTAATGCTGTGTGTGTCTGTGTGTGTGTGTGTGTGTGTGTGTGTGTGTGTGTGCGTGCGTGCGTGCGTGCGTGCGTGCGTCCGTGCGTGCGTCCACAGTAGCTCCTGAAGGGATTTGTCGCTCTAATAAGGTTTTCTGAAGGAATGATTATTTCAGACTAAAGCCACTGCCCAGCTAACAGGAAACTTTGGGGAACGGTCTCTTAAAGTTATCAGAAGTACTTTAACATGAAGGGATGGTTTGTCAACATTATATTTCATTGAGTTTTAAAAACAACATTCGTTATGAAAATGTGAAAGATTTAAAACTCTAAGAAATAATTTTCACAGCTTCAAAACGTACTTGGATCATACTTTTGTTCTGAGACCAGTGTCCAGTTTTTATTATACTAAGATGAGATCCTGGTGCAATGTTTGTGTGTTTTTTGTGTATTACGCAACATCACAGGAGTAATTGCGGTGTGATCACGTGATCCTGTGGTTATTTCTCACTATTGTTGTGAGTGGGTGTCTTGTGTTCTCACCTCCAGAGTTTGCCGAGAGTCTTGCTGAGCTCGGCGTTGTGCAGGTGCGGATATTGATCCGCCAGCTTCCGGCGCGCGGCCTGCGCCCACACCATGAACGCGTTCATCGGCCGCTTCACGTGCGGCTTGTTCTTGCTGCCCGAGTTCACGCGCACGGGCATGGGCACGAGAGTCCAGTCGTATCCGTTCAGCACCTGACTGACCGCCTCGCGGATGCCGATGGGAAAACGGTCGTCTTCTTCGTCCGACTTCACCGAGACGCTCGCGGAGACGCCCGCCGCCTCCTCGCCCGACATCTGAGACGGCTGACCGGACAACGGGGAGTCCGCCCCTCCGGGAGCGCCCGACGAGTGCCCGGGGGACATGGAGTGACCGTCTTCGGACACCCCGGGACTCATCTCCACCTCAGATAAGCTGTGTTCCTCCGCCGACATCGCTGCGCTGTCGGGTTGTGTCTGTTCTCTGTGGGTTCTGGTCTCCAGTGGGACTGTAACACAATTTTTCACGCGCTCCTGGTGCTGTCAGAAGGAACCATTCGCTGTCTTCCTCGGGATGAAGATGTGCTTCACAAAGACCTGAAAACAATCCGCACAGACATGAGTCACGAGAAGATGACAGGTCACACACACACACACAAGGGAAATACACGAACAAAGTTTGCGTCCGTACAGGGAAGCGCCTCAGTGCTGTTCATAAGTCAAACATGTCGAGAACAAGATACACGTGTAAAGGAAAAGCTGCTCTAAACACTGAGCCTTTGACTTTATTTACAATTCACGTGTTTCCAGAGCAGCGCCGCAATCATGTGTGGCGTCAGTGCGCGCGCGCGTGCGCGTGTTATTTTACCAGCAGGCTACTGTTGAAGCTCTGGCGGTTTGTGTAAGTTCCCGGGAGAGAAAGTGCTGGAATAATACCGGCTTCATTGCTGGATAAACACGGACCGCCTGCTCGGCTGAATCGCGCAGTGTTTGTGCGCACAAGAGACGACTCAGAATCCGCCGAGACGCGTTCCACGCAACAGTCACGACACTGTGTCGTTCATGTATGCTTGAGTGGATATTAAAGATCGGTGTTTGACATCTGAACATCACCGTTCATTAGAGATCGCGTCTCCTCATCGCGCACGCGCCTCGGATTAGGCTGTACACGTCATGTAGCACCTCACATAAACACTTTTGTAATCACACGTGTTTTATTTGTGCAGTAATGTGTGTGAATAGAGCGCCTCTGTTTGCGCTGTTTTCCGTGGAGCGCTTGTTTCCGCGCGTGCCCGGCGCAGAGGCTTCACCTCACACTTCTCTGTACTAAAGCTCATTGTGCGTGTTTATGTCGCTGCTCAATGTAAAGTGTTTTCACTCCGTCATTATTTCGACCAAAGCCTGAAATGATTTGCGCCGGTTCATTCAGTAAGATCATTACGCACGGCTTGGCAATACTTTGTCCCCAATTCCCACATGCCCAACAAAAACTCTCACAAATGACACCATTTCATTCAAACGGGTCGAAATTAATGTCAATCGAAATTAATGTCGTTTAAAATGAAACAACAAGTAGAGCTGATCTAATAATAATAATAATAATGTGATAGTTTGACGCAGAAGTTTGTTGAGTACTTTTAAATCTTTTAAAGTTATGATTAGACAGTCCAATAATGCTCATAATCTTCATAACCATTTGTGCACAAAACTGAAGAACTTTCCATTACAGCATGTTCCAGATCGTCGTGGCTGTCATTGTATTTTTAATCCAGACTGTGATTTACACTTTAAATATTCACATTACGACACCGACACTTTTAAAGAGCGTCTTCATCAAAACGCAGATGATTTTACGCTTCTGTTATTTATTATTTCACACTTTAAAGACTTAAATCCATCTGTATTCAATGAGATCATTTCTGCAAAAAATCGCGCAATCGTGTTACCAAACCTCAACGATAGAAACAACCCGAACGGAAAACTCATGCAAACTTTTCAATATACTTGAAAGTATAAAAGTAGAAATATAAATCCAATGCATGCTAATGTGTTTAATAATATCATTTCGTTCCGTTCGGTTATTTTTCGACGGATTCCAGTGTCGTATAATCCACACACAGTGTTAGTGAGAGAGAGAGAGAGAGAGAGAGAGAGAGAGAGGTAATAATGTCAAGCGTCTTACTGCACTAAAGCAGGTCGCCCGCCCAGCGCGAGAGTCCGTCCGTCGGTTCCTGCCCCCTCGCTCGCGCTCTGAATGCCCCTCTGTGTCGCGCGCCGGGGCTTAAAGAGCCTCGTTGTGTGAAGAGAGAGAAAAAAACCAATTCATGGAAAAAATCCCTTAAAGGAGCCCGTCGGGTCGCTCTCTGATTGGCTGCTGATTGTGGCCGGAGTCTTTTTCTTGCAGTGGGCGTGATTTGTGCTGCAAATCACCAGCAGTAATATTTGGCCTCGAGTGTAATTTAATCTTTATTTGCGATTTAAACATTTCCGTTCATTTCTTAATATCTGCGGAGCTTCATATTTGTGTGTTTCGTTATTTGTGTCTGAGTGTTTTAAAGCCCGTCAGCAGATTTCTCATAATGTGCAATAAAAACAAAACTCTGGATAAAGTCTGTCTATGCTTCATTTTATCATTTATAATCAAAGTAATTAGTCACATTTTATTTATTTCTTATGGATCATATTTGTTTTTATTAAAGATCTGTTTTTATTTATTGTGTTATAACGTTTAGGTTATAACTTTATTAAAATCAATCATTTTTTACATGAATATAATTGAGTGCTTTATTTGAAGATAAACTTGTTTACGTGGTTGTTTTGTGGCAGATCTGCTCGGTTGACTGTTTTACTTCTTATTCTGTTTTAAATGTCCGTGTTTTGGGAATAAGTGTCACAGGTGGTCACTGTATCACGGGTTCTTGGCTCATTCTTTGAACTCTTTCCGATCACACTGGCCCGTTGTTGGACGGGTTGTGCCGCAGGGTAAATGTGAGGTTCAGGGCCCTTCAGACCCGCCAAGCGTCACAAACCTGTCAGCAGCGCCGCGTCGGGCCACCGCACCTGCTGTGCGCAATAAAGTCTTTATTCTTACGTTCTTATTTGACCGCGTGTGACGTGTGAATAAAATCTACTTTTTAAACTTGTATAAATGATTATAGGGTTGTCCTACAACTGCCGGTGTTATTGTGTAAAATGTCCTCCAGTAAACAACTGAACGCCCACTGTGCACCAGAAGAAACTTATTTGTATTTCTGATGGAATCTCAGTATTGGACACGAGTTCACAGCGTGTGCTGGATGGAGAGCGCGCAGGCCCGATGCGCCCCGCGCGCGCAGCGCTGGAATGAGCCCGTGTCGTGTTATGTGTTAGTATTATAATCGCATCAGCGTCACATAAAAGCACAGAGAGCGCATTTAACGCGTTTAAACAGAAAAATATAGAAAGACGAGAAGAGAGGGAAACGACGGGCCAAACGCACACAAACACGCGCGCTGTTCTGGTCAACAATAACCTCTTGTATTGCCATCGCGCGACACCCCCCACCAGCCAGGCCAAAAATCATTGCCTTTTTCATTATCCATGAATGTTGACTCTGATAAGGGAATCCTGACTATGAGAGCATCTCTGTGTCTCGGTCTCTCTCTTTCTTTGCGTCCTTTGTTTTATCTCAGGTGAATTGTAATCATGTGATCAAACGAGCACCCTCCTTCCATTACCCCCTTAAATGAAAAAATGAAGAACAAAAAGCAGTTCTGTGTATATAAAAAAAGAAAAGAAAAGAGAAAAGACGCGCGTCTCTCTTTAGAGCGTCTTTTCCTCCGTGTTCCTGCAAACGTACACATATAGAGGCAAAAGCGCGCGCGGCTCTGTGGATGTATGCGTGTCTCACTGCTCACCCGACACGGGTGTCTCTCTCCTCCAGGGGGAACACGGACCCGGGGCCTGCTCGACACTTTCATGTGAGTTTTTTCCCTGTTGCTCTTGGAGAGGTTGGGAAGGACGCACAGGGAAGCGAGGAGACCACTGACATATGTAGATATATAGACGGAACATGGTCTCCAAGCCTATACGTGCAAATCCTGAGGTGTCGTTATTTGCATTTGTGCGCGTTTCTCTCTCTCTCTCTCGCGCGCGCGCGCTCTCTCTCACTTCCAGTCAACGACATGAGTGCTTTATCATTTTTTTAGGATGTGATGGGTTTTCTATCTCATGTATTTCTTTGTCGCGTTCAATCCTTTGAACTTCTGCTAATTCGTTTGTAGGCTATTTCGTTTTTTAGCCCGTAAAACGTTTACATGTATTTTTATTTATTTTTACCAGCTTTTACATTTAACCGTCAAACATTCGTTATTAACATTAATTTATTGTGCTGGAGAATGTTTTTCAAATAAATAATATGATAGTGTAAATAGTTAATATAAAGTAAATAATAGACTAATTTATAGGCTAATAATACTACTCGATTATAACTGCGGTTATTTGAGTCTTCCGATTTATTTCGTTGTTCTCGTATTGATAGAATATTTAGTGATTGAATGTAACATATATTATAATTTATTTATATCGGAATAAACTAAAACTGTACGTTTGCAGGTGCGCTGGATGCCTGTGCGCGTGACGCGTCATTATCTGAATTAATTAATAATCATTAACTCGTCTCTTGCAATATGGATTTAAAAAAATACAACCAATCCGACAAACTATTTAAAATTAAATTAACCATATCAAAAACCAATAGCTCTTCTATTATAATGGTTATCATGTATATTATTATACACGCATGTATATTAGGCTGTTCTTTTTATTGTTGCTGTTGTTTGTTGAAAATGTGGCATTGTAATAAAGTTGAAAAACGTTCAACGTAATTTTTCATCATCATAATTCGTTTGTTAAATTAATTAAATTACATTTTAATTCGTGTCACGCAACAGTTTTTAAATGTAATAATCTTTAATCGCTTGAAGAGAATGTCATTTCGTGGCAGGATGTATTTGTAAATAACTCACGTCTGGATTATTGATGCGTCACTTCGTACGATAGAAATAAATTCATTTTAAGGTTTATTTGTATTATTATTTCTCAGCTATTTTTCTATATAATAATTCTACATTTTCTTGATAATTATATTATTTCTGCAAATTCTTTATTTAATTGACAAGCGCGTGAATGATATGAATATGTCTCACATTTCCAAATCGAGTTTATTATAATTTACATAATCCATTAGAAATTTGTTTTTGTGCGCGAATGAATTTTCTATCAAGAGTTTCTGTATTGTTGACGATGACGTTTTGACATGAAGTGTGAATCCAGTTTGTTTTTAAAGATTTCACTACATTTTTGTTAATTCTGTTAAAGTATGGAAAGCATTCTCTGTTCGTTGTGTGTGTTGTGTAGTTAAGCATGTGACTGTGATGCTGCTGCTTGTTGCTGTTGGAGACGGTCACAGAGGTGTCAGTACAGATCCTCGTGGGTCCAGAGGTCAGAAGGTCAATGTGAGCAGGACATGGATGTCTAAAGACAGTGAGATCATTTGTGACCCTCGACCACAAAACCAGTCTTAAGAAGCACACAGTCAACAAAACATGTTCCATGAAGATATTTAATATCCAACCATAAATATATAAAACTTTATTTTTACATGTATGCATTAGGCAGACGCTCAAGCGACTTACATTGCATTATATACATTAGTTTCTAAGTATGTGCAATCCAGAAAGGAAAGCTGATGGTGTTGTGAGTAATATGGTATGCTGAGGACTTTGTCATTTGAACAACTTTAAAGGCCATTTTCTCAGTATTTCGATTTTTCAAGTTTCTACATAATTATATCTCAGCCAAATATTGTCCGATCCTAACAAACACACATCAATGGACGGCTGATTCAACTTCAGATGATATAAATCTCCATTTAGAAAAATGGCCCCATAATGTCCAGGGACATATTTCTCTTCTGTAGCCTGAGCGCTCGTCAAGTGTCCGTGTGTGTGTGCGTACGTGCGTGTGTACGTGTGTGTGTGCGTACGTGTGTGTGTGTGCGTACGTGCGTGTGTGTGCATGTGTGTGTACGTGCGTGCGTGTGTGTATGTGTGTGTGTGTACGTGCGTGCGTGCGTATGTGTGTGTGTGTGTGTGTATGTGCGTGTGTGTGTGTGTGTACGTGCGTGCGTGCGTGCGTGTGTGTGTGTGTGTGCATGCGTATGTGCGGGTGTGTGCATGTGTGTGTGTGTGTGTACCTGCGTGTGTGTGTGTGTACGTGTGTGTGTGTGTGTACGTGTGTGTGTGTGTGTGTGTGTGCGTACGTGCGTGCGTGCGTGTGCGTGTGTGTGTGTGTGTGTGTGCATGCGTATGTGCGGGTGTGTGCATGTGTATGTGTGTGTACGTGCGTGCGTGTGTGTGTGTGTGTACGTGTGTGTGTGTGTGCGTGCGTGTGTATGTGTGTGTGTACGTGCGTGTGTGTGTGTGTGTGTACGTGTGTGTGTGTACGTGTGTGTGTGTGTGTGTGTGTGTGTGTGTGTACGTGTGTGTGTGTGTCGTACGTGCGTGCGTGTGTGTGTGCATGCGTACGTGCGTGCGTGTGTGTGCATATGTGTGTGTGTACGTGCGTGCGTGTGTGTGTGTGCTATCAGAATAGAAAGTTTCATGACAGGAAGTTGAGCAACAGAACACGTGAAGAGGTACGAGAGTATTTCTCTGGTGAGAATGAAGGCTTGCTCTTTTGTCCGCTGTAATGATGGAGATAAATTCCTGGGGGAATTCCTGAATCTAAAGGTCATGGACTCAGGTTTTCTCTATCATGATGTGTTTCTCTGAGAAGAAGGTGGGCGGAGCCTCTGCATCACATGACCGTTCTCAGTCCAGGCTCCAGTAAGTCTCATCTGAAGCTCACTCAGAAATACTGAGGATTCTTTTTTTATTTATCATTTTTATTTGCTGAATGTGAGCAACACAAACCGTTTGAGTTTTTTGTTTAAGGCTTTTTCTGCTATTGTATAATATATTGTGAATATATATCTAATATTATTAAATGAAATGAGGAAAAATCAGGTCTGGTCAGATTTAAAGGACACATGTTTTCTTTTGAAATGATTCCTAAGCGTGTTTGTTTTCTTTACATGTTTATTTGTAATGATGAGAGGTATTCCACATGTTTCTCGGATGAGTTTAGTTTAATAATCATGTGAAGAAGACTGAGAGGAAAGATGAGTTTGATCTTTCTGTGTGTGCACCTGTGATGAAAATCTCCTGCTGTGGGAACATCTCTTCAAAGAGCTCCTGTGTGTGTGTGTGTGCGTGTGTGTGTGTGTGTGTGTGTGTGTGTGTGTGTGTGTGTGTGTGTGTGCGTGTGCGTGTGCGCGTGCGTGTGCGTGTGCGTGTGTGCAGTATTTTGTTCATTTAAGTCAGGCTTTAAAACAAACATGTTTGCATCCACACAAAAGATTAACAGTCCAAGCAAATCGCTGACAAGAAGCGCTGAGGTTGAGAGGATGATTTTGTGTTTTATTGGATGTGTGAAGTCTTTTCTGCTCAAGTTCACACAACCAAAAGAAAAGCTCACAGATGAGATCGACATAATTCTCTTATAACATCCATGAGATGAACTGGAGAGCAGAAATGTTCTTTAAGTCTCAGCTGCATCTCAGATATTGATCCTGAGGAAAATCTCTTAAAATAAGGAGAAACAACAAAGTTGACATTTAGATGAAACCTCCATCAAATGTCTTGAGCTGTGAAACAATAATAATAATCTCCTGTGGGTAACAGGTGTCTGCCACACACACACACACACACAGTGTCGATCATATTTCATTTTCAACACTGTTATCATTACAGATGTGATGATTTGTGTGCTGTCACTCAGTGACTTTGAGATTGACGTGTTTGTGAGCGATGATGACATCAGGACATTAAGATCCCAGCTCACGTCATCGCGTCACGACTGTAACGACTCTTCTCTTCCCCTGTTGAATATTTCAAGCTCATTAACATGTTATCATCTTCAGAGGGTTAATAAAATCATCCGGGGGTCCGTGACCCCTGCTGACCCCATGTCTCTCGCTCCACCCATCTTTTAATAAATCGATGCAGCTGCGTAACGCTTAAATAGGTCCTGCTCGGGATGAATCCTGCTTTTGTGTGGCTCTCTTTCTGCTGGTGGACGGGTGGCAGTTGTGTGGTGGGGGGGAAAGTTGGACAGGATTCCTCTGCAGCTGGGGAAGAATAGATGGAGCGCGCGAGAGAGAGAGAGAGAAAGAGAGAGAGAGAGGATGAATGCACCATTGTGTGGTGGCTTCATATCTGCTCTGACTGCCTCCACCAAGAGTCCAGTTACCCCGATTGTGTTGAAGAAACATCTGAGGAAGCTGATATGGGCTTTCACAGGGTCTCATGTGGAGGAGGGCGAGATAGAGACCTGCTTTTCAGGTATGCCTAAATCCTTCTCCAGCAGGTGTCGTCACCATAGCAACGGCCCACCGGAAGAGAACACTCACCCCATCATCCCCGCTGCGCTTTCATCAAAATATCATCAGGTGAATGAAGCTCACGGGTTTCTCTTTCACAGCTCAAGAGATCTGATGGAGTTCACACAATCACACGAGAGTCTGGAGGTGTAAATGAATGTAGATGGTAGAGGTCTGGATGTGATGAGAAACGTTTGAGTTCACACTGAGATCTTCTCTTTTATTGACTGTTGACGTCTCTTCTCAAACTCTTTGTCAGGAGCAACATCTGAGATGATGGAGATATAAAAGAGATCTCATGTATGACACCATGGCCTTTATCACTCAAGTGTGATTCTGTTGATATAATTGAGTCTTTGGATTGTCTCACATGAGGTTTCGTTAACAATAAGGTTAAGAATAGTAAATGCCTTCACTAACATGAACTTAAAGAATGAAGGTTATAGTTTCTCATCATTGATTCATCTCTGGTGACGTTAGTTCATTCGTTAGTTAACATATATGAATACATGTGATGAGTAAATGCTGCGTGAGGTTGTTCAGTTCACGGTGAGACTTCTGTTCCTGGATGCTGATTGGTCTACTCCAGTTTGCTGATGTCATCGCGACGGCTCTGTTGTTTAGTGAACATGTTGATTTCAGAAATCATCAGCAGGAAAATTCCCCGACAGAAACAATGAGACGTCGGTTCATGTCTTCAGTTTATGATTGTGCTTTCATTGACCTCTCGTGACCCTTCATTCACTGATACAGTCGTCTGGAGCTCTTCTCATCAATCTGAAACGTGTGAGACAGGTGAAGAACACACTAGTGTTGATAACGTCACACACATCATGTGTTCATTCAAACACTCTTCATGAGATCAGCACATGATGTGTTCGTGATTCTAGAATATTCACTTTGAATGCGTCCTCGCCTTCTATGAACCTTTACATGATGAAGGTGTTTATTGGATCAAATGAGTTTTAAACAAATGCAGAGAGAAAGAGAAAAGTAACCGAAGGTCACAGTTCATCACTTATGATTGTTGTTGTTGACTATAGCAGTCACTCACTTGACTCAAGGATCTTTGCTCACGTGTTGAGTTTTGGCGAAACCGCCTTATACAGTCACTTTTCCATCAAGTTGTTTTGCATTTTAAAGACTCGTAACAGTATGTGTGTGTGTGTGTGTGTGT
>NC_136769.1:279216-292857 GCF_947034865.1 Barbatula barbatula | reverse complement strand
CGTCTTCTAGAGGTCTACATGACATCTGACAGCAGACGTCTCACAGATGTAGAGCAGATGAGCAAACAGCATCTGCCAGATGTCTTACAGATGAAAATAGATCAAATACATGTCTGCCAGATGTGCGTGTGCTATCAGGGATTTCAATGTACACATGTGAGAATTCATAGCTGAAGAGATTGGATGGTGTTCATACTTGTGTCTCAGATGTTTCTCATGAGAGTGAAATGAGAGTGAAGAGTCTGGAGGTGTACATGAACGTATTGTAGCGGTGAAATCATCTGGATTTGTGATGAGAAGTGTTTGAGTTGATATATGTACTGTATAGTATAATGCAATGTAAGTCGCTTCTGTCAAATGCATAAATGTAAATATTGAGATCTAGCTTTACTGTAGCTCAGTGGTCAGAGAAGGCGCATAGGTCATGGGTTGGATCCCAGAGATTGCACAGAGTTAGAAACAATGTATAGCTTAATGCAATGTAAGTCACCCTGGAGACGAATGTGAGCTCTTCTCAAACTCATGACAGACACATTTGTGACTCATTTTCTCAGGAGAAACATCTGATGGGAAGCACTGGCATGTTCTAGATCTAAATCCTTCCGGTCTGATGTAACATGAAATATAACAGTACAGAGAGAAAAATCACTTCATCTTTCCAGCAGCTTCAAGTTTTCTTGGCATTTCACACTGTGAGCGCTCTTAAAAACATTCAGAATCCTTCAACGCCTTCAAACGACATCATTTCTGTTATTTTGCATCATATCTCAGACTCGCTCTTGTATGTCAGGGGATCGAGAGGTATCGCAGATTTTAAAATGTCAAACTCGATTTGATCGTCCATATCTAACACACACAGGACATTACTGGCAGCCGTCACTGCGCTGGAGTCCTGTGACATCTGAAAGTTCCCTTCATCCCGCATGCCCTCGTCCTCTCCGGCACACAGCCCCACCTCATTCTCATAGCAGAAAGCGCTGGGTGAACGTGACGGACTCAGGGGGGTCTCAGAACGGGACGAGGTGGGCGATCCTTGCCCGGTGGCTTCGCTCAGCTCTCTAGCGCTGCAGACGGGCGTAGACGGCACCTCGTAGGTTTTGTGGAAGCGGCCGTAATCCACCCTGTAGCGGTCGCGGTCCTCAAAGATGACTGGCTCGAAGCGGTGACCCCAGAGAATCTCCCGAGAAAGATAAGAGCTCCGAGCCTGCGTGGTCATGGCCGTGGCCTCCACCATCCCCTCCAGAATCACCACAATCTCAAAGTCGTCCGACTCCAGATCCGCTCGGCTTATTCCCCAGAGCGGCGAGTCCTCGTCGATCTCATGCACGATCACCAGAGGAGACACGAGGAAGAGTCTGTCGGTGCCGTCGTCGTAGCCCACGTTCAGATCCGTCTGCTCCAGAGGGAGGAACTCGCCCTCCGCCGTGACGTGCGGCCGTATGAGCTGAGCGCGCACGTGAGCCTCCACGATGTGACTCCTCCGCAGGTTCCCGACGCGCCACATCAAACACAGCTTTCTGTCCCTCAGCGCTATCACTGCGTTCTGGGAGAACAGTAACGTCTGGTTCCTCTTCTTGGGTCGAGCCATCTTGGCCATCATGGTGCCGATCATGAACGCGTCGATGACGCAGCCCACGATGGACTGAACCACCACCGTCAGGATGGCGACGGGACATTCCTCCGTGACGCAGCGCCAGCCGTAACCGATGGTGGTCTGAGTCTCGATGGAGAAGAGAAAGGCTCCCACGAAACCCTCCACGTGCAGCAGACACGGCTTGCGCTCCTTCGCTCCGTCCTTATGAAAGTCTCCGTGAGCCAGAGACACGCTGTAGAAGACGAAGGCAAAGAGGAGCCAGGACACCAGTGATGCGGTGCAGAAGATCAACAGCAGGTACCTCCAGCGGATGTCCACGCACGTGGTGAAGATGTCCGCCAGGTACCGCCGTGGCTTGTCCTCCATGTTGGAAAAGATGATGTTGCACTGGCCGTTTTTCTTCACGAAACGGCTCCGCAGGTGACTCCTGCCGCCGGTGAAGATCTTTCCGTTGTGCTCGGATCCCATTCCTGAACTGGTTCCCTCTCCTCCTGAGCTCACGCCGCTGACGGGAGACTGTCGCCCTCCGGAGCTGTGGCCATTGTGAAGGCCGAGGGCAGAGATCTTCAGCCGCTCCTCATCTGTAGACACGATGCTGTACCTGAGAAAAACAAACAGATAACCGTCAACTTCAGTGGAACACAACAGAAGATATTTTGAGAAGTGTCTCTGTCATATAATGGAAGTCACCAGGGTTCAGTGTGGTTTGATGATCAACATTCTCTGATGAAGAAAGACACTCAGGCAGGTTTGTCACTTTAAGAGCTGTGATCTGGTTGGAACACTCTGTATGTCTGTAGAGATGAGTTTTATCTGAAGCTCTTGACTTTCTCTCTCGTCCTCTTTCACCTTTTGTCTTGAGCAGGTAAAGAGATTCAGGTGTGAGGATTATTCAGGAAGGTGAGTTGTGATAAACAGGATTGCGGTCAGTGCCGGTTTAAGGATTATAACCTGAATCTGCCCTTCATGTCTCTCCGTCTCTGTCTCATACACACAGCAGACCACTGCTTAGAAGAAAGAGGTTTGTTTTAACGCTCTCTATTGGCTCACCGCTGTGGAGAGCCGATGAACCTGAAAGCTGAAATTCTAGGCTTTGCCCAGAGTCATTTCCAAAGACCAGCAGCAGCCAGTGAAGTTTGTAGATGTGTTTCTGGCCATTTTAAATATAAAAAAAAGTTTTGAAATATTTACGGAAGGACATTTACTAAATATCTTCATGGGACATCATCTATCTTTATCATCCTAATGATTTTGTCATCATTGTGACCCATACAATGTATTTTTGGCTTTGCATCAAATATTCCCGTGCGATTTAAATGCTTAGATTTTAAAGGTGTCATGAACTGGCCTTTTTGATTTTTATATACTGTTGTCTGAGGTCTACTTATGACCTTCATGTGGTTTTTACCATCAGACACATCAAGTAATAGGTTATTTTCTACCCTGGTTTTGAGGGTAGTGGGCAGTGCTGACATATGACATGGATGGGTACTTTCTGTGAGCCTGGTGTCAATAACACTTGTCATTTTAGTTACAAGGATATCTTCAGTTCTGACACTTACAGGATGTGCACTTGAATACGGTGAGCTTTTACATAACAAAATCTCAGATTCAAATTGATTTCTTACTTCATGACACCTTTTAAATGTTATCACAAGCGTTTCACACTGACAGATGTAAACAAAAAGCAGCAGATGATAACACAAGTAATGAATCCTGTTTAAATTTGATGTTATAATTTAATGTTATTTGACTAAATAAAGAATTTGTCGAATGGGTCGTGTAAGAAGGTGTTTGATGAAACCGTTTGGTAACTGACATCTAGCGGTTGAGCTTTGGGCCACAAAAGAGCGCATGTGCAGTAACGTTTCTTTGTGTTGTTTACATTGATGCTCATTTAAAAACTGACTGGAACAAACCAACAAAACACACACACACACACCTGTTGGCTCTGTTGGTTCCCATGGCTGTGTGTGATGTTCACAGTGTTTGTGAGCCGTGACCGATGACAGAATGATGATTTTCATTTACACAGAAAGATTCAACATCATCCCGACACACAGCACAAATCCTGCAGCGACAAACACAGAGAAAACATCAGAATGTGATGATGAGGATTTGCACACAAACGTGTTTGATACACTTCTGATTGTGAACGTCTTTACCCGTCAATACACAAACCTGACGTGGACAAAATGTAGATGAATATCGACTTAACTCGACATGTTTTCATTCCAAGAATATTTTGTTACTGTTTTGAAGAACACAAAACTGCTCCAAACGATTGAATTCACACACTATACCCAGATAACACAACCGAGATCTGCTGTGTTAAAACATCTGCTAAACATGTTAGAAAGAGCCGTTTACATCCGTTATAAATCACACACATCTGACAGACGTCTAAATGACCCCCTGACCTCAGACGATCCAATAGACGTCTGTCAGATGTGTGTGTGCCATCGAGCATCTTCATGTTTACAGTGCAGTGACTGCAGCAGGTGGAGGATTGTGGGATTGATGGACGTCAGCACGACAGATGCATACGATTCAATAACTGCTCTTTACAATAAAAATAGACTTAACCTTTGTTACACAACACACACACACACTTAATCCCTGAGTGTGTGTGTGTTGTGCGTGAAGATGATATCATGACATTTCTAACTCCTAATCCATTAAATGATGCTGGAATAATCTCCTCACGTCTCAGAACGAGTTATAAACCCATAGAATGAAACATTTGATTGAATCTATAATAACGTTATTTTACACGTCATTGCATCATCAAACAGTGTATTTTCTCGATTGTTGAGATTGTGATTTGTGTAGAAGGATGCAGTGTTGCTACAGTGCTTGCTGTCAGATAATGGTCGTGTTTGTGGAAAGAGTTTGTTTTCTGTGCGCCAGAATTAGACTTTCATTGATTGAACGCTTTCCACTGGACACCCAACGGGTCAGACAACTAGATCACGCGCTGCATCAGTAACCTGACGCGCTTATCGCGTTCAGCAGATGTTTGTCGCGTCGGATTGAGCGACTGTCACGCGCAGGTGTATTTCTGCACGCGGTAAATCCGCTGGTAAAGCTCCAGATGCGGCGCGTGTTCTTCAACAGATTATAATCTCTTTTCATTTCAACACTTTATTTCTTTTCTTGGTGCTTCATCTGTCCATCCGTTAGTTTTCTTTACCTGTTTACATAAAAAAGCGCTCAATCTAAACGTGATAGCAGCGTAAAGCACATTTCCCTTTAATCAATTTTACATTTGCATTTAAACCATCCAAGTAACCGCAGTTTTGTTTAGGATTGAGCACATAATAAATCGTGGATACTATTAAAATGACTATACTTAAACATGCTTTATGTTAAATGTGAAGTTGATGTGTCCACAGTGAACAGAAACTTTCTTCACATGACAATGATGAGAAATCACTCACCTGATGGAGAGAAACAGTCACGTCCGTCTGTGGTCGTGTGCAGGTGTTTTATCTTTCATGTTTTTCTACTTTTGTCGGGTTAAATCCTCCCGTCTCTCTGCTTTGAGTTCACTGGCGCATAATCTCCGAGCGCACGCGCTCCTCTCCCCGCGGTCTCGCGCTCATGTGGGTGAGGAGGAGGAGGAGGAGGAAGATGCGAGTCTGTCACTGTGATTATATTCACTGCAGACTGAGAGAAAATCAACCAGAGCTTCACTTCATTCTCCAACTTTACTTGACCGCTCTTTACTACAGTAGATTCATCAGATACTCTGTGTGTCAACAGTGCTCACTGTAGCTCATGTGGTAATATTACTATTCATTACTGCACTTTACACTAATGTATCCTTTATAAAGCATTTATAAATGTGTTCATTAATGATTAATAAGTCATTTACAAATGCATTATGGAGTTATTAATGCTTGAATAAAAAGAGGAATTCTAACGAAATACCTGCCAAATAGTGAGCCATGTTAACTCACATGTTATAAATGCTTAATAAATGTATTTATTCATCATTTATTTGACTGTAAAGCAGATTTATTATTAGCTTGATGTTGTTTGTAATATAGTCTGTCAGACTGGACACTGAAGGGTGTTGTGTTGTTTTTCTTACACCGGCTCACTATTCGTCAGGTATTTCATTAGAATCCCCCTTTTATTCATGCAGTTATAACTGCTTTATAATGCATTTGTAAATGACTTATTAACGATCAATGAACACATTTATAAATGCTTCATAAAGGACCTTAATGTAAAGTGTTAGTGAGGGATCACAGAGAGGCATAATACATCTCAAACTCTTCTTTTTGAGCTTCTGTAGTGTCAAGATCTTCTGTTGTTTTTGGACAGACTTCTGTTCTGGAGAGATTTTGAGTTCATGGTTTCCATGGAGACGTGTGTGAATTCTGAATGAGGAGGTGGGGAACGTATGACAGCTGTGGAGTGACAGTGGGAGTGTGTGTGGGAGCACAAACAGAGAAAATTATCAGAAACATTTCAAATCTAAATGTAATCCCGGAGATTTGTGTTCTTATAAAACAAGTTTTTGTTTATTTTGATGTATAATGTCCACTCTTTGTTCATTTCACCTGCTGGAGAAGAGAGAGAGACAGACAGAATAACACATTAAAGGTCATACAGACAGACAGATCGGTGATCCTCTTAGATTCATATTTGACCTAATCTGCAACACCACACAAATTTGTCAGGGGTCAGAGGTCACGGTTAAAGTTGGATTCACACAGGTTATTATTTTATATTTATTTGTGTCAGAACAAACAAACTCATCTCTCTGTCTCTGTGCTCTTCAGGTGATGCTGAACCACTGAATGAAGCTCCGGTTGGTCTGTCTGACACCTCATGGACCCTGCCCCTCACTTCTTTCTTTCTTTCTTTCTTTCTTTCTTTCTTTCTTTCTTTCTTTCTTTCTTTCTTTCTTTCTCTCTTGGTAACTGTAATAAACACACACTCTCTGAGCCCCCTGCACACATTCTGATGAGTCTGTTTTTTATTTACATATATTGGTTGTTTTATCACTTGTGAGTTGTGCACACAGTCGTGTTTTGGAGATGTGTAAGAAAACCCTTTGCTAGTTTCTTCATTTGATCCCAATGCTTGACTGCTCCTGTGTCACACTGACTTCACATGAAGAACTCACTCAAGCAAACACACATTTATACAAACTCAACGTTCAAACTCAGATAGAAACACAACATTATTTCAACATTTACTCTTAATAATGTATCAGGTGTTTAAAACACTAAACACTCATGTGAGTATCACACAAACACCTTTACTGTCCTAGAGGAGAACACACACACCCTCATGTCATGTGGACTTAAAGCAAAACACAGTTCGGCTGATTTATGAAATAAATATTTCTCAATATTAGTCCCTTATAGGTAACATCTAAACACACACAAATCTTTATATCAAAGTAATAACAGAAGGTTTTTTTTTACTGTTTTTGCAAATGCCAATGCAAATATCTCATGTCATCAGTAAGAGATTTACACAACTGTATAAGAAGCAGCAGATCTGTGTGTTGAACAGCTCATGTTATGGACATATGTTATGTTTTATTATTCTCTCTTACTACAAATTACATTTATTCATCAGATCATTAGTGGAAAATGCTTTTTAAATACAACATTATTTAATACAACAAATGTAATATATAAATACTTTCCAGGCTCAGGAATAATTATGATCAATACATTTCCAGTTGAATACAGTGAAACCAATATTTCAGATTCACAGATATGTCATTTTCACAAAGTAGCTACAAAATAAACAGATTTGTTAATAATATATATAGATTAGATTATTCCCAAAAATAATCTTTATCATATCAGCTCTCAGTTTTACTCTATTGAAGTGTTAACCTATAAAACATCTTTAAACTTTAATAGTCATTTCGTATATTCGAGTACTTTGATGTGTGCGTTCATCTAAAGTCTTTCAAAGTGTTTGGTGTTTGTTTAAGTGCGCGTCCCCTTTAAATGTGCGCCCCGCGGGGGTGACGCGCTCTCGTGTACGCGCTCGGAGAGGTAACCCGGATCCCGGAGTAGGACCTTCAGCCACGTCACACCTCAGAGAGAGAGAGAGAGACATCACACAAATGATTTTTCTTAACATTATAATTATGATGTGATATGACAGACGTGCAGATTTAATATTGAATGTGTGAATGTGACGCGCATGCGCTGCAGGACAACCTGGTCTGATCTGAGAACAGCTGCGCAACTCTTCCGATTCCTCTTCTGTTGTTTTTATTTGGATTATTCATCGATAAAATGAACATCTTCCGTCTGTCGGGTGATCTGTGTCATCTGGTGGCGATTATTATTCTCTTACTGAAGATCTGGAAGTCCAAATCATGCGCAGGTACACGCAAAACAATCATCTCACACACACACACACAGCGAGTAAATGATGATGATGATGATGATGATGAAGATGATGATTTCATGTAGTCTAAACACGAGTTTTTACTCATGCGTGATTAACACTGAATGTGCAGCAGAAGCGAAGAGTGTTTTCATCATTTATTCACATCAAACACAAACACGAGTCTGTGATGAAATGAACGAATAAACGTGAAAGAAAGAGAAAACAGAGAGAAAACAGAAACTCTTCAGAGGCGCGTGAAGAATCCACAGATGAGCAGAAGTTTATAGTGTTTACGTGGCACGTGCGCGCGCGCACACAGACACAGTGTGTTTCGGGTTTATTCAAGGACACACACACACGGCAGAATACACACGGCAGAATACACTGTATATTGTGTATGAGAATGCTGTAAACACTGATCTGAAGAACATGCAATGAAACACAAATATATACACGCACAGACTCTTCTGTGTTACTCATCCTCATGTGTGTGTATGTGTGTGTGTGTGTGTGCAGGTATTTCAGGGAAGTCTCAAGTGTTGTTCGCTCTGGTCTTCACCACCAGATACCTGGACCTGTTCACCTCCTTCATCTCCATCTATAACACTGTCATGAAGGTACACACACACACACACACACACACACAGTCATATTGTGACTCAACAGATATTTCCATATCATTATTCTTATTATGATTCATCTCATTCATTATTGTTTATTTAAACTCACACAGAAGTCCAGACAGAGATGTGTGTGTGTGTGTGTCTCTGTGTAAATCATACACTTCTTGAAACCTCTAAACAAGATGAAAAGGGACAAAAACACATCAGACACACAATGACATCAGACTCAAGGGTTTGAATGTAAAGAAACACTGTTCTGAGATCAACTGTCATGTGTTCATTGCATGTTGTGTGTCATTGTGTGTTCAGACAGCCAATGTTTGTGTGATGTGTTGTGTGTTCAGGTGGTGTATTTGGCTTTGGCGTATGCCACCGTCAGTCTGATCTACTTGCGCTTCAGGAGCACGTTTGACTCTGAGAGCGACACGTTCAGGGTGGAGTTTCTGCTGGTTCCTGTAGCTGGTCTGTCGTTCCTGGAGAACTACGCCTTCACTCCTCTGGAGGTGAACCTCATCCGTCTGTTTTTAAAGCTCATCGAGCGAGTGTCATGACAGAAATAAATATTCACTTCAGTAAAGAGGAATGTTTGCTTAACTGACTTTATATGTGAGCCAAACAGAGATTCACAAAACAATACTGAAAAGAACATTCTTACAATCCTAATTGAAGGGAAATAAGGATTATTTGTGTTTCTTGAAAAGTTTTTTCTCGTGATTATTCTCAAATTTCTATAAGGAAGCGGTCATAAAAACATTGAATAATTAATGTAACCCCACAGTGTTCTTAAATCTTAAAAGATGAGATGTTTTCACATATTCAATTCTTTGTCAGATTATTTGATTGTTCTGCACGTCTGAAGACATTTCAGTAGTTCCTCTTGAATCTATCTGTGTGTGTGTTGTGTGTAGATTCTGTGGACGTTCTCCATCTATCTGGAGTCTGTGGCGATTCTTCCTCAGTTGTTCATGATCACTAAGACGGGTGAAGCCGCGTCCATCACCACACACTATCTGTTCTTTCTGGGTCTGTATCGAGTGCTTTATCTGGGGAACTGGGTGTGGCGTTATCATGTGGAGGGATTCTTCGATCAGATCGCTGTTGTGTCCGGTGTGGTCCAGACCATCTTCTACTGTGATTTCTTCTATCTGTACTTCACCAGAGGTCAACACATCATTATTACTCATCATGTCTGACTGACAATGAAAACATGTGCTTCAGATATGAACATTCACACACTGTTTTCATGATTAAGGATTCTTGGTGATGGATCTGAAGGTTGTTGATGTGAATGTGTTGTTTATCTCTGCAGTGATCAGAGGAAGTGGAAAGATGTCTCTGCCAATGCCAGTGTGAGATTTAGGCCGTACCTCCATCATGACATCACCGCCTGCCACTGTCTTCCTCTATGATGATGTTTAGTTGTAGTGGGATTGTGCCTTGCGTGACCAGACGACTGCTGGATGCACCTTTACACGTCTGATGCCTTAATCTTTATATTCATAAAGACATATTCATATTTGTGTGTGTGTGTGTGTCTGTTTGTTTGTGTTATGTGCGTGCATGTGTGTGTCTGTTTGTGTGAGTGTTTGTGTGTGTCTGTTTGTGTGCTTGCGTTTGTGAGCGTGCGTGTATGTGTCTATTTGTGATTTGTTTGTGTGTTTTGTAGGTCTGGCAATATTGTACCTTTAATATTTTTTTAATGAATCTGATTGAAGTCTCATTTTGATAAGGTGTGTTTTATAAAACATGTCAATAAAGAGAGAGAGAGCGTGTGACGTCTGCTCTGAACAGATGTGTGTCGTCTTCATCACACACACACACACTTTTTTTATTTGGATCCTAAGACAAGCAAGAAAAACAGTTTGCAAGATGACAGCTGTCTAACACTTTCTCAATTGCTCATATTCGTAACATTTTAGAATTTAAGGATAGACAAAACATCTTGGTTTCCATATTTGCATACATCATATAATGGCTGAGAATGTTGTGAGTTTCTTTGCTTTCTTTTTCTGCAGTCCACTCAACTGCCATCCTTTAATCACATTCTTCTGCACATGACCTAAACACTAAAGTGATTCACTTACAACCATAGTCAACTTGATGAATAGCTTCAACCAATGGATGATATTTCAGTAGTTTGGAAAGATAACAGCTCAACCAACCTCAATCACAAATACAGATTCAATGGCTTGTTTACAATCACAATGTCAGGAGTATTTGGAATAGTCTCCGTCAACTACGTTGTGATGTAACTAGTCCAACTTAACAGCAGTATGAAGGTCAATCTGACTGTTTTTATGTATCGTTTCCAAATCCTTTACGATCAAATCAACCAGACGATCGTGTTGGGCCACAAACAGTCCTTGATAACAGCAGCATCCATTGAAGATGTGAGCAACCATTTCATTTTTCTCTTGATTTTGATGTTACAAGCACACACACACACACCCACAAGGGGGTCATGCACGTCTTTATTTTTAAAGAATTCTTCATATCCGTGTGAGTTCGTATACGAACACACAAATGTTTCTTAGTTTCTTAGGTCAAAAAAGTTTTCTTGTGTTTGTGCAGTACTTTCACTCCCTCTCTGATGGCTCCACCCATCGCGTTAGCAGCAGTTGTGATTGACAGCGGTATGGAAGCGATGGCCGTCGCCCTCTGTACGGCTTTCACCTTCTTCCCTTTGCCCTTGCCCTTCTCCATCACACCGGACCCCTCCACCGCACCGCGACCCACCGCCGTGACCAGCTCGTACCAGAACAGACGCTCCGCCCTCTTCCTCGCCTCCTCTTCATCCCGACCTCCACGCTCCGCCTCCTCCCCTCCGTCCTCTCCCAGAATCCTCCTCTGTATGTGACGTATGGTGGTCTCGGCCTGCAGGAGCATGTCGATGGTGTAACACGTCCCTTCATTTCTTTGGATGAGCAGATCGGTCTTCTTCAGCAGCTCGGCGACCTGTGACCTCTCCTCACGACCTCTGGTGTTCTCAAACACGTGACGGCCGCCCGCACACTCCCGCACAAACTCCCACAATTCCTCGCTCTCTTTCAGGAAGTCGTCCGCGGGTTTCTCTCTCAACGCTCCGCCCCAGGTGATGAGTACGAGAGTGTGTCTGAGGAACTGAGGTCCGAACACGGTGCTGAACCAGTCCAGACCGGATCTCTGCTCCTGGGTTTGTCTGCAGGGTCTCAACACCAGCAGAAAGACGTGCGGCCCGGGTTCTGCCAGCTTCACGCACCTGCTCAGCTCCGCACGGACCTCGTCGGGGGTCAGACACGTGTGAAAGAACCCCGGAGTGTCAATCACCTCCAGTCTCCGCCCCTCCACCACACCCTCCGCCCTCTGACATCGACCGGTGACGGACACGGGCGACACGTCCGTCCAGAAGGCGTCTCGACCCAAAATAGTGTTTCCAGCAGAACTCCTGCCAGAACCCGTCTGACCCAACAGAACCATCCTCACGTCAGCAGAACCACCTGACACGAGAACATGTTATAGAAATGATTTCCCTCAACAGATTTACTTTCATTATAAGTCGCATGTTATGCTAAAAAGTCTTGTGTAAAGACATGAGTCTAATAAAAGAGCTGAATATCCAACAGAATGAAATAACATCTGACATTATATACAGCACAGCTAGCACAGGTCTGCTAAACATCTGGAGATCTGCTAACATCTTATGAAGAGCTGTAGAAGATCTATTCCAAATCATAACCTTCTTCATAAGATTCTTCTGGATCTCTATATGACCGCAGATGAGCAAACTCCTGCCGATGGAAACGCAGACATCAAATAGACGTCTGCCAGATGTTTAGTATCATTTCACGCAGAAATCATATTTGTGTGTATGATTGTGTTTCACTCACCGGCACCTTCTGCCTCCGCCATGTTCTCGAGGACTCTGCACGTGCTGGATATATATTGCGTGTTATCACTGTGTTACGTCAGCGATCATTTCACGCTTTTCTTATTTCATCTCAGTGTGACGTAATCTCGTGTCCTCAGAACCAGTAGATCGACAGACACGTGATCAGACATGACGTCTCTTACCTTGTGATCTGTTCGAGTTCTGTAGTTCAACGTAAATCTGTAGGAAATGAAGTTTGCTGTGTTTTATATCATTAGCCTACATGTATGGATAGACTACAGCTTTATGATAATGTACACCACAGGTTTCTACAAACAACCATCCTCACATAAATCAAAAAGACATTAAGATCTCTTCATTCATCAGACACTTACAGAAACTACAGAGATGACTGAAGAACTCTGATGACGACACCTGCTGGTGAAGAGTTACGTACAGCACATCTGCATCAGACGCTTTCCACTGGGCATGCGCACTTCGATACCGCATCATTTCTGTCACGCTGAAAACAGTTGATTCATATTTTGTTATTATTGTAAGGTTATGTTTAGGGTTGGTGTAGGTGTGGCGTTAGATGATGTCATTTATTGTAAATGTAATTATATTTGCACCACTTCCGGCCGTAGCTGTATCCCTTCTAGCCTCAACCTCATCAGAAGCACACTGACTGCAGCACAACAACCACAGCTATGACAAAACACCCGATCACTACTGACGACTCTGTGAAGACTTTATTCTTTTTTTACATTAAAAACTTTAAACCACATATAAATCAAATGGTTGTCATTCTTATTTCTGATTGGTTAAGGGCGCAAAGCCTCGCTGTGATTGGTCCCACTGGTGTTCCCGCCGTGTCCGACGCTGCTGTGCCTGTCAGTCAGTCAGTGTGACGTAAGAGACTCCAATTACTTGATTTACTTTAAAACGTTCAAAGACACACGATACAATATTCTGTGTTAATGTAGTTTATTCACGTTTAGTCTATTTGACGGTGTTGTTCGTGTTAACCCGAAGTTCGCGTGTGCAGCACTCAGGTAAATTCTTCACTGTGGAGATCCTCAACACTTTAATCTTACAATGAACCGTTACTATGGAAATACAAAACGAACACTATCATCATCATCATCTTCATCAGGAGCTGGAGTGTTTTAACATGTCGAGTTATGACGTCATCTGTGAGA
>NC_136769.1:199216-276716 GCF_947034865.1 Barbatula barbatula | reverse complement strand
GAAGAAATCATTTGGTTGAAAATCTGAGCTTCACATTTCTGCTTTATTTGGGCGTTTAAATGTGAGTGTTTACCTCTTTGTAAGTTTCTCATTTCACTTCACGCTTCCGAAGATAAATGAAATGGTTGAGTTTTATTCAAGCACTACACACCACACTGTTACACACTCTTATACAGCAGTTGTGTGTGTAGTATGTGTGCTAGAGTGTGTGTGTGCAGGTCTGCTGGTCTCTGAGGAAGAAGTGAAGGTCGCTGTGTGTTATGTGCTGTTCCGAATCTGGAGCTCTGTGTCTGCAGTTCACACACTGCCCAACACACTCCGTCACAAAATGTGTGTGTTACTGCTACACACACTGTCAAACACACAAACAACTGCCCTCACCACTAACTCCCTGGGTAGGACACACACACACACACACAATCAGTGTGTGAGAACTGTAAGAGTGTATAAACTGTGTGTGTGTGTGTGTCAGGTGTGTTGAAGCAGATGTTGCAGTACTCTGATGTGGTTTGTGTGTTGATGAGTCTGGGAGATTGTGTTGAAGAACAGCTGCTGGACCAACAACCACTGCCTCTCATTATAAAAAAGGTCTGAACACACACACACACACATTTATTTTGGTGTCTTTGTGGGGTTTTGTCATGGAGCACTGAGGGATACAGTACACACATGTGTCGGATCTTGTGTGTGTTTGTGTGTAGCTGTTGTTGAGCACACAGGACTCTGTACAGTTGGTGTCGATTCGCTGTGTGTGTGCGGTTCTGGTTCACTCTCCAGCTCACTACAGCTCCTCGTTCATTCAGGCAGATTTACCCGGTGAGATCAATCTCTTCATCATTTGGATTGATCTTCTTACTGAACACACACAACATCAGTTTACACCACAGATCGGGTCAGTGTGCTTCTCTCTCTCGTGTGTGTGTCAGAGTTTCTGTTTGAGTGTGTGTGTAGCAGCAGTGAGATGATGATGTGGTGGATCTTCAGATGTCTGTTGCTCATGTCTGAGGATCCTCTGTTCTTCTCACAGTGTCACTCTGTGTACGGTAAGAGTGTGTGTGGTGTCAGAATAATACAAACATATTGGGATCAGAGTTAGCAGTCCAGTCCAGTTCAGTGGTCAGACATCAGGAGAATTGTTCAAGTTTCATTAGTGGACATTGCTTCGAGAAAAACTAATACCATGTAAATACTGTCTTTCATTTTTCCCTTTTTTACTTATGATGTATGTAAAGCTGCTTTGCAACAATGAAAATGTAAAAAAGCACCCTATAAATCAAATTGAATGGAATGGATTTGAAATACACGCCCGGTTGTGTGTGTGTTAGGGATTGAGTCATTAGTGCGCAGTCTGAAAGAGACTTTGGGAAGAGCCAATACTGAGGTGCAGAAACAAGGACTTGAGCTCCTGACTGCCATACTGGACAGGTAACACACACACACACACACTGCACTTCTGCACAAGTTCAGATAGACTTCAGTGATTCTGAGAACTGTGTGTGTGTGTGTGTGTGCGCAGGCAGCCTGCAGGTGTGTGTCTGTTCCCCACAGGATCTGAGTTTTCTGCCGTTGCTGATGTCATCATTAAGGGCGTGGCCTCCTCCTGTCTGCAGGTGTCTATACATGCGATGCGAGCCGCTGATCTTCTCCTCAGGTATCAATTCAGTTTTATCCATAAAGTGCTTTTCACAATTTTCATTGTTGCAAAGCAGCTTTACATAAATCATAATAAAAATAATATAAGGGTAAAATATTAAGAGAATATACGACATTAAGATACATGCTATCATTTCAAGGTTTTCTCTATGCAATAGTGATGTCAGTTGATTGTCACAAACTGTAAATCAAATAAAAAAATTCAATCAAATTAGATTTAATATAGGTATATAATTATTTTAAACATCGTTATCTGGACTGGGAGCCTAAAATTCCAATAGACCAGAACAATATGCAATATATTTGCTATAATATGTTAACATGCATGTGTGTTGTTAAACGCAAGTTGATGATATTTATTAAACTAAATCAGCAGTCTCACAGTGAGTAACGGTGGCAAGGAATAAAAACTCCACTATAGATGTATATGTGTATAAGAGTGGAGAAAAGAAATGTTGGGAGAGGCCAGACTCAACCGGGAGAGCCAGTTCTCCTCTGGCATATCAAAACAGCACTGCTACATCTACAGAGAGAATCATTATCTGAAATAGGAAAACAGGAAATAACTAGTGAGGATAGAAAGAAGAGATATTTAGGTCTGTCCAATATTATTCAGGTTCATGATCACACACAGATCAACAGTGAGACAGTGAATGTCAGTTAACTGTAGGGATGTGCGCAGGCCTCATCATCTGTGCAGGCCGGTTCAGTGGTCAGACGTCAGGAGAATAGTAGAGGCAGTGTTGTGTAAATGCAGTGATCATCAGTCAGAGAGAGCTGAAGGGTTTTTACTGCTCGTGCTCACATGCTTTGATGCAGCCTGCAGGTCAGAAACCAACAACTCTCACACACGTCATTACACTGGTTTAATAGAAGTCTTAAATGCGTGCGTGTTTGTGTGTAGGTTGGCTGAAGTGCATGTGTGTGAGTGTAGTATGAAGGACAGTGTGTATTCAGCTTCACAACAGCAGGACACACTGGAGACTCTGTGTGTGTATCTGCTGCACAGCTGTGATTCAACCTGCATCCCTACTGTCACTGTGAGTATCACACACGTGGGCATCTTTAACAGTGTGTGTTTGTGTGTGTTGTTAATTTTACAAACATTCTGACATACTCAGTGTGTGTGTGTGTGTAGAGAGTGTGTGAGCGTCTCTCTTCTCCGCAGCTTCTGCAGGTCTTTCTGTCCATTCTGTGCCGTCAGTTTTCTTTGTGTCCCGATCACATGACTTCCTTTTCCAGGAAACTCGGTGAGATGACACACAGGTCAAAGGTCATGAAAGATGTGAGAGATGTATCATCCAGACATTTACACGGTCATGTGTGTTGTGTGATGCTGGTTATTTTATCTGTGATGTAGATCAGTAAGTCATTGACCAATGAGAGCGAGAGCTTAAGGTCATGTGTTCAGAACTGGCCTTGTGTTTTAGTGTTTATCTAAAAAACATCATATAAATGGATGATTTGTGATTTAAAGCCAATGAATATTTATAAAACACTCAAAACAAATTGGTCAGAGATTGACATAAATAATCTCCCTCTTTCTCTCTCTGTCTGTGTGTCAGTGTCCTCTGGTTTCATCACACTGACTCTAGAGAACAAAGCTCATCTGTGTTCAGAAAACAGGTAACAACACAAATGATATTACTGACTTCCATCTGACACACACACACACACACACACACACACACACACACTTAACTGCTCAGGTTTGAAGCATGTGTGTGTTCTTCAGAAATGCTTCTCTGAATCTCATCTGCTGTGAGTTCCTGATCAAACTCTGCATGTGTGTGTTTGCACACTTACAGAATGTCACCACTGAACTACAAGGTAATGTGTGTAATGCTTTAAGTAGTGTGTGTGTTTGTGCAGCTCATGGAGTGTGTGTGTGTGTGTTTAATACATGTTGTATGTTTGTAGAGTTTTATCGAGTGTGTTTTGTGTGTTTGTGCAGATCATTTGGAGTGTGTCCTGCAGGAATGTTTGTCGTCTCTGTGTTGCTCAGTGTCTGATTGGTGTTGTGTATTGTTGGATTCATCAGAGTCCATCAGAAACACACAATACTGCATCATTTACCTGCTGTATGCATCACTGCTGCATGGACACAGGTGCGTGCATCTCTAATCATCCAATCACATGCCTGCAAAATGGGTGTGCAGGCTATTGTGTGACTCTGCAGTGTCTGTGTGTTTTAGCTAACGCTGCAGTGGTCTCCAGTTTTAAGTATGTGTGTGTGTGTGTGTGTGTGTGTGTGTGCGTGCGTGTTTGTTGTGACCCTGCAGTGTTCTCGTTTACATTTACATTTAGGCATTTGGCAGACGCTTTTCTCTAAAGCCTATACATCCTATACTTTTATACATTGGTATCTGCAAACCCCTGGGATCCAACACACAACCTTGCATTGTTAACACAATGCTCTTACCACTGAGATACAGGAAAATCTGTTTGTGTGTGTGTCTGCATGCTGTTGTGTGATGCTGCAGTGTTCTCCAGTGTTAACTCTCTGTGTGTGTGTTTGTGTGTGTGTTTGTGTGTCTGCAGGCTGTTGTGTGATGCTGCTGTGTTCTCCAGTGTTAACTCTGTGTGTGTGTGTGTGTGTGTGTTTGTGTGTCTGCAGGCTGTTGTGTGACGCCGCAGTGTTCTCCAGTGTTCTTCAGTTCATCAGTGTTCAGGATGTCAGTGATGTGTCTGTACCTTCACCAGTGCAGTGTTGTGTTGTTTATCTTCTGTCTGTCACACATCGCAGCTGCCCTCATGTGGACGCGGTGAGAACTACACAAACACACATACAGACAGTCATCCGCTGTAGATCTCCATCAAACTCTTTTCTAAATGATTGCATGTCATTTAAATACACACACTTCACTGCTACTGGGCATTATACACTGTAATGGTCTAAAATTGTGAAGAAAATGACACAATGATGTTTTCAAGTCATCCGTCTGTCTGTATGTCTATCTCTGTCTGTCTGTCTGAAGTCTGCTGTGAAGAGCATCAGTAAAGCTCTGTCCTGCTCTCCTCTTCTCTTCTCTTTCTCTTCTGTTCATCCCTCTATCCTGAGCTTCATCTTCTGTTACCCGGAGCTGTCGGAGCGTTTGGGAGTGACGGTTCTCACCGGATGTCTCAGTGCTGGATCAGAAGCAGAGAATGAAGAGACACGGTCACATCTACTTCAGCTGCTGTGTGATCATCCTGCTGCTCTGCTCTCAATGCTGGTGAATGAACAACACAAAAGCCTCATGCTCAGTGTGTTCAGGTGTATAATCATAATATAAATATTCCCAAGGTTAAGGCTGCACTAGAGGGGAACTGGAATCCCCTGGTTAGGCCTGGTTTCCCTCTGAGGTTTTCTTTTCTCCAATGGACTTTTGTGTTTCTTACCACCGTTTGCATACTGTTTGCCTGGCCGGAGGGGCTGCTAGAATTTTAAAGTTTTATTGAATTAACACTGCATATAGGAATTTATAGTCTGTTTAATATTTGACCTGTGTATCTCTCTCCTTATCTTGGGTGTGTGGTTCTAGGTGATGGCCGCTGTGTTTGTGTGTGTGTCTGTTTGTGTTTGTGGAGTGTTTTGTGTGTGTCTGAATCTGTGTCTGTCTTCTGTGTTTTCAACTTTTTTGTTTTGACTTGTAGAACCTTATATGTTTTGCTTATAGTCAATGTTTTCTTGTAACAATGAAAATTGTACAATGCGCTTTATGAATAAACTTGACTTGACTAAATGTTTGTGTGTGTGTGTGCAGGTGGTGTTGTGCGACGCCAACGCTGCAGTAGCACGCAGAGCTGAAGTTGTGTTGAGGTGTTTGGTGTGTTCATCAGACAGCAGCAGTTGTTGTATTGTGTCTTATCAGATGAAATCTGCTCTTCTGAATCTCCTGCAGAAACTCACACACACAGGTCAGAACACTCAATCACCTCAAATCAGGTGTGTATCAGCCAGAACTTTTTACTAAACACAAATGGCAGTGTTGTCTGCGATACACACACCTGCTGCTATCTTATTACATTGTATGAACTACACAAGCAGAAAAGAATCATGTGAATTCTGTGTGTGTGTCAGATTTCAGAGTGTGTGTGCTGCTGGATGTCCTTTCTGTTCTTCAGAGTAACACAACCGCACAATGTGAAATGAATCACACAGACTTTAAGCTGCTTTACCACAGTAAATACACTCACACTTTTATTAATACTTGTGTAGCCATCATTGACCTGTATGTGTGTCTCATATATTGTGTGTATGTGTGTAGTCAGTAATCTGGTTGTGAAGGTGAACTCCAGTGACTCAGAGCTGCTGTTGTCTGTGTTAAACTGCCTGTACTGTTTCCTGAGTGTGTGTCCGTCACACTGCACTGACAGAGGTAACACAACACACACTTACACACACTGATGGGCTGAATAACATCACATTGACTGTGTGTGTGTGTGTGTTAGTGGTGTCTTTGCTGCTGGGTAACATCAGACTGATGGAGGTGTTGGAGAATGTTTTCTTTCACTCTTCTTCATCATCTTCATCATCATCTCTGCAGTGCTGTTCACTCCTTTTGCTCTCTACACTCATCTCCCTACAACACACACACTCTGCACAGGTGAGACACACACACCGCTGCACTCAAAACATGTGTATTCTCCACAGCATCAGCCTTACTAGTGAACTTTTACCTGCTTAATGTTGTGCACTATACTTCTCTAGCTTACTCCTTGTGCATTCTGATGAACCGAAGACATTTGTGCTATCACAGTAGCAAATGCCTGATGTGTGTATGCGTGTTTGTGTTGTAGGTTTACAGGAACATTAAGGTTGATCTTCATAAGATAGTGAATCGACTGGCCTTCAGGAAAAGACACACAGACAGCCTGCTGTTGAGTAAGACACACACACACACTTAACTCTAAACTCGACAGTATCCTTGTTTGTTATGTAATCACAGTTTTAAATGTCCAGTGTTTCATTTTTTGAAAGATCTTTTGACAGAAATGCAATATAATATCCATAACCATGTGTTTGTCTGTCACATAAATGTGCTTTAACAGAATGTGTGTGTGTGTAGTGTGTAGTATGAGGTTGTTGCAGGTGTGGTTGGATGTAGATGAGTGTTCTCTGGTGTGTGTGTGTCAGAGTGCAGCACCCGTGCGGTCAGAAGATGGCGCTCTCTATCCGCTCTGTTACAACGGAGCACAGACGCTCATGACCGCTCTGTGTGGACTCATGCTCCAGGTACACAAACACATCAGCAGAGTGAAAACATTCATTCATCACTCACACACACACACGTGTACTCTGAGAACTGCTCTGATTGTGTTTACAGACCTGTAGTGAATTCACTGTCATGCTGTTTGTGTGTGTTCAGAAACAGGATGTGATGATGAGCAGCACTGTGAACTGTTTGAGATCTTTGATTGGATTTCTGCACAGAAGAGACACTGTCATAGGTACACATGGCTGTGTAAAAACACACACACACACACACACAATGAAGAAAGATGACTAACATGTCTGTGTTTGTATGTTAGCCCAACACGTGATCTGTCAGCCATGGATACGTTTTCTGCTCTTCTCTTTACTGTCCTGTGGAGGAAACACCACACTACACCCCGCTGTACTGACCCTCATCACGCTGGTAACACACACACTGTTGCACTGACCCTCATCACGCTGGTAACACACACACTGTTGCACTGACCCTCATCACGCTGGTAACACACACACTGTTGCACTGACCCCCATCACGCTGGTAACACACACACTGTTGCACTGACCCTCATCACGCTGGTAACACACACACTGTTGCACTGACCCTCATCACGCTGGTAACACACACACTGTTGCACTGACCCCCATCACGCTGGTAACACACACACTGTTGCACTGACCCTCATCACGCTGGTAACACACACACTGTTGCACTGACCCCCATCACGCTGGTAACACACACACTGTTGCACTGACCCTCATCACGCTGGTAACACACACACTGTTGCACTGACCCCCATCACGCTGGTAACACACACACTGTTGTACTGACCCTCATCACGCTGGTAACACACACACTGTTGCACTGACCCTCATCACGCTGGTAACACACACACTGTTGCACTGACCCCCATCACGCTGGTAACACACACACTGTTGCACTGACCCCCATCACGCTGGTAACACACACACTGTTGCACTGACCCCCATCACGCTGGTAACACACACACTGTTGTACTGACCCTCATCACGCTGGTAACACACACACTGTTGTACTGACCCTGATCACGCTGGTAACACACACACTGTTGCACTGACCCTCATCACGCTGGTAACACACACACTGTTGCACTGACCCCCATCACGCTGGTAACACACACACTGTTGCACTGACCCTCATCACGCTGGTAACACACACACTGTTGCACTGACCCCCATCACGCTGGTAACACACACACTGTTGTACTGACCCTCATCACGCTGGTAACACACACACTGTTGCACTGACCCTCATCACGCTGGTAACACACACACTGTTGCACTGACCCCCATCACGCTGGTAACACACACACTGTTGCACTGACCCTCATCACGCTGGTAACACACACACTGTTGTACTGACCCCCATCACGCTGGTAACACACACACTGTTGTACTGACCCCCATCACGCTGGTAACACACACACTGTTGTACTGACCCCCATCACGCTGGTAACACACACACTGTTGTACTGACCCTCATCACGCTGGTAACACACACACTGTTGCACTGACCCTCATCACGCTGGTAACACACACACTGTTGCACTGACCCCCATCACGCTGGTAACACACACACTGTTGCACTGACCCTCATCACGCTGGTAACACACACACTGTTGTACTGACCCTCATCACGCTGGTAACACACACACTGTTGCACTGACCCCCATCACGCTGGTAACACACACACTGTTGTACTGACCCTGATCACGCTGGTAACACACACACTGTTGCACTGACCCCCATCACGCTGGTAACACACACACTGTTGTACTGACCCTCATCACGCTGGTAACACACACACTGTTGTACTGACCCTGATCACGCTGGTAACACACACACTGTTGCACTGACCCTGATCACGCTGGTAACACACACACTGTTGCACTGACCCTCATCACGCTGGTAACACACACACTGTTGCACTGACCCTCATCACGCTGGTAACACACACACTGTTGCACTGACCCCCATCACGCTGGTAACACACACACTGTTGTACTGACCCCGATCACGCTGGTAACACACACACTGTTGCACTGACCCCCATCACGCTGGTAACACACACACTGTTGCACTGACCCCCATCACGCTGGTAACACACACACTGTTGCACTGACCCCCATCACGCTGGTAACACACACACTGTTGCACTGACCCTCATCACGCTGGTAACACACACACTGTTGCACTGACCCCCATCACGCTGGTAACACACACACTGTTGCACTGACCCCCATCACGCTGGTAACACACACACTGTTGCACTGACCCCCATCACGCTGGTAACACACACACTGTTGCACTGACCCCCATCACGCTGGTAACACACACACTGTTGCACTGACCCCCATCACGCTGGTAACACACACACTGTTGCACTGACCCCCATCACGCTGGTAACACACACACTGTTGCACTGACCCCCATCACGCTGGTAACACACACACTGTTGCACTGACCCCCATCACGCTGGTAACACACACACTGTTGCACTGACCCCCATCACGCTGGTAACACACACACTGTTGCACTGACCCCCATCACGCTGGTAACACACACACTGTTGCACTGACCCTCATCACGCTGGTAACACACACACTGTTGCACTGACCCTCATCACGCTGGTAACACACACACTGTTGCACTGACCCTCATCACGCTGGTAACACACACACTGTTGCACTGACCCTCATCACGCTGGTAACACACACACTGTTGCACTGACCCCCATCACGCTGGTAACACACACACTGTTGTACTGACCCCCATCACGCTGGTAACACACACACTGTTGTACTGACCCTCATCACGCTGGTAACACACACACTGTTGCACTGACCCTCATCACGCTGGTAACACACACACTGTTGTACTGACCCTGATCACGCTGGTAACACACACACTGTTGCACTGACCCTCATCACGCTGGTAACACACACACTGTTGCACTGACCCTCATCACGCTGGTAACACACACACTGTTGTACTGACCCTCATCACGCTGGTAACACACACACTGTTGCACTGACCCTCATCACGCTGGTAACACACACACTGTTGTACTGACCCTGATCACGCTGGTAACACACACACTGTTGCACTGACCCTCATCACGCTGGTAACACACACACTGTTGCACTGACCCTCATCACGCTGGTAACACACACACTGTTGCACTGACCCTCATCACGCTGGTAACACACACACTGTTGCACTGACCCTCATCACGCTGGTAACACACACACTGTTGCACTGACCCCCATCACGCTGGTAACACACACACTGTTGCACTGACCCCCATCACGCTGGTAACACACACACTGTTGCACTGACCCCCATCACGCTGGTAACACACACACTGTTGCACTGACCCTCATCACGCTGGTAACACACACACTGTTGCACTGACCCTCATCACGCTGGTAACACACACACTGTTGCACTGACCCTCATCACGCTGGTAACACACACACTGTTGCACTGACCCTCATCACGCTGGTAACACACACACTGTTGCACTGACCCTCATCACGCTGGTAACACACACACTGTTGCACTGACCCCCATCACGCTGGTAACACACACACTGTTGCACTGACCCCCATCACGCTGGTAACACACACACTGTTGCACTGACCCCCATCACGCTGGTAACACACACACTGTTGCACTGACCCCCATCACGCTGGTAACACACACACTGTTGCACTGACCCTCATCACGCTGGTAACACACACACTGTTGCACTGACCCCCATCACGCTGGTAACACACACACTGTTGCACTGACCCCCATCACGCTGGTAACACACACACTGTTGCACTGACCCTCATCACGCTGGTAACACACACACTGTTGCACTGACCCCCATCACGCTGGTAACACACACACTGTTGCACTGACCCTCATCACGCTGGTAACACACACACTGTTGCACTGACCCCCATCACGCTGGTAACACACACACTGTTGCACTGACCCTCATCACGCTGGTAACACACATAGTGCTGCTCTGGTCTACTTTAGAACCATTGATATGTGTGTGTGTCCACAGCTGGTGTTTGTTGGTGGAGGCGTCTCAGAGTGGAAGACAGAAGTTCAGTCAGTGTGTGAGGAGGTGGAGACACGAGGAGTGACCGAAATCAATGACAACAGCATAAAGACACTGAGACTGCTGCTTACACAAGTACACACACACAAACCCTGAAACCAAGTCTTCACCCTCAAACAGCCCTTTAAATTCAATTCAATTCAATTTTCACAATTTGCATTGTTCCAAAGCAGCTTTACAGGGGAAAAACGAAAAACCCAAGAAAGGGTAAAACACACTACATGGTGTGTTATATACTAAATCCAATTATTCTAGTAAATAATATCTAATGTCAGCATCTCCTGGTGGTTTATTTAGCATATTTGCATTAAGTGAATGTTTGGCTGAAAAGATGCGTCTTTAATCTAGATTTAAATTGGGCGAGTGTGTCTGATCCTCGAATAATATCAGGAAGGTTATTCCAGAGTTTAGGTGCTACGTATGAGAAAGCTCGACCCCCTTTGGTGGATTTAGTTATTCTAGGTGTTATCAAAAGTTTTGAGATCTTAGAGAGCGTGATGGGTTGTAGTGTGATAGAAGCTCTGTTAGGTAGGTAGGGGCTAAACCCTTTAAGGCTTTATAAGTGATTAAAAGAACTTTAAAGTCAATACGATACTTAATGTGTAGCCAGTGAAGGGTTGATAACATTGGGGTTATGTGATGGTATTTTCTGAACTAACTGTAGTTTGTTTATTGATGATGCAGGACAAACACTAAGTAGTGCATTACAGTAGTCAAGTCTTGAGGTCATAAATGCATAAATAAGCTTCTCCACGTCAGCAACACACAGAATATTTCGTAACTTGGCAACATTTCTTAGGTGGAAAAAGGCTGTTTTTGTGACATTTGAGATGTGATTTTGAAATGACAGGTTGCTGTCTAATATAACGTCTAGATCTTTTACTGTATATTTGGAGTAACGGTACATCCTTCAACTTGCAGTTTATATTCAGAAATATTTGGTTTGCGCGTCTTTGGTCCGATAAGTAATATTTCTGTTTTATTAGAATTTAAAAGAAGGAAATTACATGTCATCCAATGTTGTATATCTTTAATGCACTCTGCCAATTTGGATAGCTGGGAGGAATCATCTGGTCTTGAATGAGATATATAGCTGAGTATCATCTGCATAGCAATGGAAGCTAATTCCATGTTTTTTAATATATGGAGAACAGCAGGGGTCCCAGAACCGATCCCTGAGGTAATCCATAATTTACTTGCGTTAGATTGGATGATTCCCCATTTAAATGGACAAATCGATGTCTGTCTGATAAGTACGATCTAAACCATTGTAGTGCCTGTCCCTCAATACCAGTATAATTGTGTAAGCGATCTAGAAGTATGTTTTGGTCTACGGTATCAAACTTAAATTTTTCGTGCATGTTGTTATTTTGTAGGAAAGAGCACAACTGAGTGCACACTACTTTTTCTAGTATTTTAGACAGGTATGGGAGATTTGAAATCGTTCTATAGTTTCCTAGTTCATTTGGATCTAAGTTTGGTTTCTTGATTAGAGGCTTAATGACGGCCATCTTAAAGGGACCTGGGACATGGCCTAGATTAATTGACGAGTTGATAATGTTATAAATGGGCTCAATTGCAACAGGTAGTAACTCTTTTAATAATTTAGTTGCTATGGGGTCTAATAAGCAAGTTGTAGGTTGCGATAAGTTGAATTAAATCTTCCTGTTTTATAGGTGAAAAACGCTGGAGCCTTTGTTTTGGAGCGATGGTTGGTGCTAATTCATAGGACAGATTTGGAGGTTGAGTTTTTACAATTTTGTCACAAATGTTTTCCATTTTCTCTGTAAAAAATGTCATGAATTCATTGCTACCGAGGTGCGGCGGAATAGCCAGGTCAGGTGGTGTCTGTTTATTTGTTAATTTAGCGACTGTGCTAAATAGAAACCTTGGATTGTTTTTGTTGGTTTCTATGAGGTTACGAAGGTGCTCAGCCTTTGCTGCTTTTAGTGCCTTTTTATAACAGTTTGCACTCTCTTTCCACGCCATTTTAAAGACCTCTAATTGAGATTTTATCCATTTGCGCTCTAGTTTGCGAGTTTCTCTTTTAAGGGCGCCAGTGGTGCTATTGTACCAGGGTGCAATATTTTTCTCATTAATCTTTTTTGACTTTGTAGGTGCAACAGCTTCTAATGTATTAGAGAAAATAGTGCCCAATTTCCTGGTCATGACATCGAGCGATTCTTTATTTATTGGTCTGGTTATTAAAGGAGTCAGATCTGGCAAGATCTTTGCAAAGCTATCTTTAGTATCGGAGGTGATTGTTCTACCCTGTCGATAACGAGTTAAAGGGCTGATTCCTGACGTGCGCAAAGTACCTGTTATAAGATAGTGATCCTCTTTAAAGGGGTCTGAGAAAGTAAAAGCATCAGCCAAAATGACCTTAGTCCTCCTTCCGCTGGTCTAAAACTCACACTGGACCTCACAAAGATATCCAAGCACACACAGAGACTCATGATCACACAGTTTTGACTGGAATAGAAAAGTTACATCACAATCATGTGAAATGTAATGTTAACCCTGTTTGTGTGTGTGCATAGTGTTGTGCTCTTCCTTCTCCTGATGATCTGAAGATGAGGATTGAGAATTTACTGGAGTCACTTCAACATCAGCAGCAGCCCTGTGACAGCCCAACACCTCAACACATGCTGTATCCTCACAACACACACACACACACACACACACACACACACATCATCTGCCCTGTGACAGCCCAACACCTAAACACATGCTGTATCATCACAACACACACACACACACATCATCTGCCCTGTGACAGCTCAACACACACACACACACACACACACACATCATCATCATCATCTGCCCTGTGACAGCTCAACACACACACACACACACACACACACACACATCATCTGCCCTGTGACAGCCCAACACCTAAACACATGCTGTATCATCACATCACACACACACACACACACACACACACACATCATCTGCCCTGTGACAGCCCAACACCTCAACACATGCTGTATCCTCACAACACACACACACACACACACACATCATCTGCCCTGTGACAGCCCAACACCTAAACACATGCTGTATCCTCACAACACACACACACACACACACACACATCATCTGCCCTGTGACAGCCCAACACCTCAACACATGCTGTATCCTCACAACACACACACACACACACACACATCATCTGCCCTGTGACAGCCCAACACCTAAACACATGCTGTATCATCACATCACACACACACACACACACACACACACACATCATCTGCCCTGTGACAGCCCAACACCTCAACACATGCTGTATCCTCACAACACACACACACACACACACACATCATCTGCCCTGTGACAGCCCAACACCTAAACACATGCTGTATCATCACATCACACACACACACACACACACACACACACATCATCTGCCCTGTGACAGCCCAACACCTCAACACATGCTGTATCCTCACAACACACACACACACACACACACATCATCTGCCCTGTGACAGCCCAACACCTAAACACATGCTGTATCCTCACAACACACACACACACACACACACACACACATCATCTGCCCTGTGACAGCCCAACACCTCAACACATGCTGTATCCTCACAACACACACACACACACACACACATCATCTGCCCTGTGACAGCCCAACACCTAAACACATGCTGTATCCTCACAACACACACACACACACACACACACACACATCATCTGCCCTGTGACAGCCCAACACCTCAACACATGCTGTATCCTCACAACACACACACACACACACACACATCATCTGCCCTGTGACAGCCCAACACCTAAACACATGCTGTATCATCACATCACACACACACACACACACACACACACACATCATCTGCCCTGTGACAGCCCAACACCTAAACACATGCTGTATCCTCACAACACACACACACACACACACACACACACACACATCATCTGCCCTGTGACAGCCCAACACCTCAACACATGCTGTATCCTCACAACACACACACACACACACACACATCATCTGCCCTGTGACAGCCCAACACCTAAACACATGCTGTATCATCACATCACACACACACACACACACACACACACACACATCATCTGCCCTGTGACAGCCCAACACCTAAACACATGCTGTATCATCACAACACACACACACACACACACACACACACATCATCTGCCCTGTGACAGCCCAACACCTAAACACATGCTGTATCCTCACAACACACACACACACACACACACACACACATCATCTGCCCTGTGACAGCCCAACACCTCAACACATGCTGTATCCTCACAACACACACACACACACACACACATCATCTGCCCTGTGACAGCCCAACACCTAAACACATGCTGTATCATCACATCACACACACACACACACACACACACACACATCATCTGCCCTGTGACAGCCCAACACCTCAACACATGCTGTATCCTCACAACACACACACACACACACACACATCATCTGCCCTGTGACAGCCCAACACCTAAACACATGCTGTATCATCACATCACACACACACACACACACACACACACACATCATCTGCCCTGTGACAGCCCAACACCTCAACACATGCTGTATCCTCACAACACACACACACACACACACACATCATCTGCCCTGTGACAGCCCAACACCTAAACACATGCTGTATCCTCACAACACACACACACACACACACACACACACACACACACATCATCTGCCCTGTGACAGCCCAACACCTCAACACATGCTGTATCCTCACAACACACACACACACACACACACATCATCTGCCCTGTGACAGCCCAACACCTAAACACATGCTGTATCCTCACAACACACACACACACACACACACACACATCATCTGCCCTGTGACAGCCCAACACCTCAACACATGCTGTATCCTCACAACACACACACACACACACACACATCATCTGCCCTGTGACAGCCCAACACCTAAACACATGCTGTATCATCACATCACACACACACACACACACACACACACACACACATCATCTGCCCTGTGACAGCCCAACACCTCAACACATGCTGTATCCTCACAACACACACACACACACACACACATCATCTGCCCTGTGACAGCCCAACACCTAAACACATGCTGTATCATCACAACACACACACACACACACACACACACACACACACACACACACATCATCTGCCCTGTGACAGCCCAACACCTAAACACATGCTGTATCCTCACAACACACACACACACACACACACACACACATCATCTGCCCTGTGACAGCCCAACACCTAAACACATGCTGTATCATCACAACACACACACACACACACACACACACACATCATCTGCCCTGTGACAGCCCAACACCTCAACACATGCTGTATCATCACAACACACACACACACACACACACACATCATCTGCCCTGTGACAGCCCAGCACCTAAACACATGCTGTATCATCACAACACACACACACACACACACACACACATCATCTGCCCTGTGACAGCCCAACACCTAAACACATGCTGTATCCTCACAACACACACACACACACACACACACACACATCATCTGCCCTGTGACAGCCCAACACCTCAACACATGCTGTATCCTCACAACACACACACACACACACACACATCATCTGCCCTGTGACAGCCCAACACCTAAACACATGCTGTATCCTCACAACACACACACACACACACACACACACACACACACATCATCTGCCCTGTGACAGCCCAACACCTCAACACATGCTGTATCCTCACAACACACACACACACACACACACATCATCTGCCCTGTGACAGCCCAGCACCTAAACACATGCTGTATCATCACAACACACACACACACACACACACACACACACACACACACACATCATCTGCCCTGTGACAGCCCAGCACCTAAACACATGCTGTATCATCACAACACACACACACACACACACACACACACATCATCTGCCCTGTGACAGCCCAACACCTAAACACATGCTGTATCCTCACAACACACACACACACACACACACATCATCTGCCCTGTGACAGCCCAACACCTAAACACATGCTGTATCCTCACAACACACACACACACACACACACACACACTGCTCATTGATTGTGTGTTTCCTTAACACTGTGTGTATCAGATGTGTAGATGGAGTTTGTGTTCTTCTGTCTGATTTCACATTCAACACTCAGATCGTGTGAATCACACACACTGTTCTCTAACTGCTTACACTGGTGTTATTGTAATTACACTGTAACTTTACGAACATGTGTTGATGTTATATTTGATTAAAACTGTTTGCTGTCGATGATTTCATCATTGTCGTTGTGTACGTGTGGCTTTCTTGTGTCAAATGTGTCCAATGAAATGTGGGGAAACGATGGATTGTCGTCATGACGCGAGAGTGACGTCACCGCGCAAGCGTGCCTCGCTGAAATCGCTCCGTGCGGAAACCGGTGGAGGACACGCGCGACATGTAAGCGATTGTCTGTCAGACCGATGACGTTTCGAGTGTACACGCGTGTTTTATTCACACGGACAGATGAGTTTAAGCGATGATCGCTCGTGTCGCGTGTCAGGTGAGTTGATGTCGTGTAGTGTGCTGTATGGTGTTGATTTGCACATCTGGATTCATTCACTGGTGTTTACAGTCACGTCACAACTGACACTCACTCTCATAATTCATCTGATTTCATAGAACCTCATTGTTCTCTTTCTCCGTGTCTTAAAGGGACAGTACACGCTGTGATGATTCTCTGTAGAAACACAGAACTAGATCAACACGATGATCTCTTTCATATGTGTTGTTTATTTATCACTGCTTCCAGAAGTGTCATTTAGAAGCCAGAGACCCACCTGAACAACTTTAAATAAAATACACATTCATTCGTCATTATATAAATCACCTTGATGTTTAACTGCATAACCATTGCAGTCGATGGTGAGATATCAAAGCATTGTCATGAGTGTGGTTTGTTGTGTACTGAAGCTTTGTTTTGACGTGTGATTGTATTGCTAGTGTTGACACGAGTTGTGTTGTGCTGAAACATCTGTGTGTGTGTGTTACAGTGATCATGTTGAGCGTTTGGACCCTGATGATGCTGGTGACCCCGACGGCCATCGCCTCAAACCCCGACGCACATCACAGACACAAACATGACTCCAACCTGGAGATCTGTATCCTTACACATACACAGATGTGTGCGAGTGCCTGCTGTGTGTTGTGTTGTCCTGAACGTGGTCTTCAGATAAGCGTTTGTTTGAGACGAAGAGGAAAGATCAACTGAACGCTCTGAAGAATCTGGTGGAGCTGAACGACATCAACCAGCAGTACAAGATCATCGACATCATGCTGAAGGGACTCTTCAAGGTCTTCATCACACACACGTTCATTCTGAGTGACAGCTGAAACACTCTCACATCATCACCCGTGTGTGTCTGTGTGTGTTTGTGTAGGTGCTGGAGGACTCTAGAGCTGTTCTCATAGCTGCTAATCTACAGCCGGATGATCCGTTCCCACAGGACCACAAAATCAAAGAAGGTGACACAACACACACACACGTCAACTCAATTTCCAGCCGTGGGTTGTGTTTAAAACAATGTTGCCAAAGCATCGTGTATAAAACATGACACGAAAATTCACAATAAACAGAAATGTGCTGTTGAAATAAAGTGCTGATTATAAAATCAAATAGGAATACTAACATATAAATGTGTGTGTAGCGTACTCTCATGTGGTGGAGAACACGGCGTTTTTCGGTGACGTGGCTCTGCGGTTTCCTCGTATCGTTCATCATTATTTTGATGGTAATGCTGAATGGAGCGGTCTGCTGCGCTGGGGTCTGTCCTTCTGTAACCAGACGGGGATTTTTACTGGAGGAGCACACCAACACGTCCTCACGCTGGTGAGACCGAGGCATTGTGGGTAACACCAGGATGCATGATTGAAAATACTGACGTGTGTGTGTCTTTTCAGATGTCACAGGAGCTGGGAATCACAGAGAAATCTCCAGACTTCATCAATCCGTACCGCACAGAGAGAGACGACGTACGTACACACACACTGATGCGTTCACTGATGGCCACATGTGTCACCAAAACATATTTTAATAGCACATAATATAACAAAAATAACATTAATATCTGAAGAGTTCATCATGGTTTTATTGTGTTAGTTAGCTGTATTTATAATGACTTTATTCTAAACAAACCAACTGTAGTTTGATTGATGTTAGTTTGAATGCACAATAAAAAAACATCTAAATGGAGTTTTGGGACCAAACTCTTCATGTGATGTTATACTTACAGTTGATTATCTTCACATCACGACTCTTTCAGGTTCTATGTGTTATATTATCTGAGGTGTTCACAGATGTAATGTTCTTTCTGTGATAAATGTGTGTGTGTCAGATGCTACACACGGCTGAGGCCTTCCAGAAGATTCTCCGTGAGGAGGAGAAGAAAAGGAGGAAGGAGGAGAAGAGGAAGGAGATCAGGAAAGGACCTCGCATCTCTCGCTCAGAGTTATAGAGCCGAGCATGTGATGTGATCTAGGTTTGAGCAGAAGAACACAACACACTTCCAGTGTTCACACACACACACACACGTATCAGAGTTCCTGTGTGTGTGTTTAGTACTGTAGAGTTTGAGATTTATACAGGGGTCAGTGGGCGGGGTCTTGTGAGTTGGTAGGGGCTCTATTACTCGGATGAATGATATTTTGGACATTGGAGAGCAGATTCTACATACTGAAGGGAAAACTAGAAACAGAAATAAGTTACAAATATACACAAATAGAAAGACTTTACATTTACAAATGTATACAAGTGGAGTTTGTGTGTTTTGTAGTGTGATAAGAGAATGGTTAATGTGTCTTCTGCTTTCATACGGTGTTTTATTTGTTAAAGTGTTTGTGTGAGCTGAGATCTGTAGATTCCTGTCATGAGTAAATCTTGAATGTGTTGATGTGCGGATGGATTCACTTCACCTTCTGTTCTAATAAACTCCACGTGAGAATCCAACAGTTCATTGCGTCTCTTCTTTAATCTAAGATGATGAACATTCATAGAAATATCTGATTCGGGATTAAATACTTGGGTTTGTGTATTGTGTGCTTGTTGCAAAAATGAAAGCATGCGCTCAACAGATGGCCTTGTTGACAGTTTGCTGTGTGCACATTTGTAAAAGACATGACCTCATCTATCTAAATCCGTTACTGCACTCTCTTCTATATTTATATAAGTGTGTTGTATTGGGATAATGTAGATATGTATGATGGCATTCATTTATTCCTATGCCTGGTAGAGGGTATTTAAGTCACGTGATGTGATTTGCACAGGTGTGGAATGTGATGTAATCTTTGTGTGTTCGATCACCAGTAAAGCATGCTTGATAGCATTTGGTTGTCTACCTCATGAATACATAACAATCAGGCAGGATAGTTTAATAGGTCAAAGAGTTTAATGTGTTCATGACGTGAATAACATCATTATATTAAAACGATTACAGTTAAAAACTCTTTTGGTCAAGCTCACAAATACACTCCTCAGGAAGAGTTAAGGAATGCAAAGTCTGTGACCTGTGTGTGTATAACAACACGACAAATAAAACTGTATCCCCATCCATTCTCTTATACGCTGTATTCACATAATAAATGTAATAAATAAACTTGTGCTGAATTTATAATCTGTTTTGTCTTCATTTATATAATGCAGGGTTGGGGGATCTTTAGAAAATTTCCCTTATTTCAAATCTCAATGTGACAGGTATGACTACATCTGTGACCGCAGAAGACTTGTGTTCTAGACATTTCAGATGTGGTCGAGAGAGACAGAGATGTAAGATGTGAAGAGGAAACGACACTACAAGCATCACCGGCTGTAGATTCGACCGCATCTGTGTCACTGATCGACTCAAGGTATCAACATATGCGGCGCTGAGCACATGGACATCATCACAAGCCCTGAAGCCAAGAGCAGACAGTCACTCAGCAGAACACATCACAGGTGACGCATTTAAATCAACAGTTTAATAACTTTAATGAATTATTGTTCTGACATCATTTATGTCTGTGATGACTCGATTAACTCTAAATGATGAATTACAGGAAGAATGTGTCGATATGATCAGAGTTTCATGTTTACATTTAAGATAAATGTTTTGCATTAAGAAATGTTAAAGAAATCAAATCAATATTTATTTGATTATTTGACTGGTTGAAAGTAAGACTTTGCCAAAAGATCATCAAATCTTGTGAGTCTGATCTTCAAAGTGATTTCTCTGTGATGTTTTATAATCTAGAGAGAATCTGTCGATGTCTCCACTGAAGACTCGTTTGTGTTCTGCGTGTTTCTTTACAGATGAATGATGTCTAACATCAGTGTGACGTGTTCAGACATTCAGACTTCAGTGGGGTTCGTGTATGTGATTCTGACCAGTGTGTTCAATCTAACTCTGGATTCTGACTGTGAACAGTCCTGGTACACAAAGGTGCGTCAGTGTGTGTTTGTGTGCGTGTGTTTGTGTGCGTGTGTGTTTGCGTGCGTGTGTGTGCGTGTTTGTGTGCGTGTGTTTGTGTGCGTGTGTGCGTGTGTGTGGTTATGTGCGTGTGTGTGTGTGTGTGTGTGTGTGTGTGTGTGCGTTTGTGTGCGTGTGTGTGTACGTTTGTGTGTGTGTGTGTGTGTGTGTGCGTGCGTGCGCGCGTGCGTGCGTGCGTGCGTGCGTGTGTGTGGTTGTGTGTGTGTGTGTGTGTGTGAGTGTGTGTGTGTGTGTGTGTGTGTGTGTGTGTGTGTGTTTGGGCGTGCGCGTGCGTGTGGGTGTGCATGTGCTATAGGACACACAGATATAAGCTGTAATTGTGATTTTGAACAGGATGGTGTGGTGATAGCAGATCCTGCAGCTCAGAGATGGATTGAACCTGTGACGTCCGTTTCCTCTGACAGACTCATCACATCTCACTGTACATCTCACTGTGTGGATGAACTTCATCATGTGATCATCTGTCATTCAAATGAGGTAAATCACTGCACACTATACACACACACACTGCGACACGTCCACTAATGCATGACAATATTCAAAATGATGTTTTCTTCTTATTGCAGCTCACACACAGGACCACATACAGATGTGTGTGTGTGTGTGTGTGTGTGTGTGTGTGTGTGTACATGGTTTGACAGTTGAATCAGTAATCTAAACACATGTGAGGTACGGGGGGGATACCTGAACCACAGATTCTGAATGTGTGTGTATTCATGAGTCATATATGCTTTACCATCAGTTACACATACCTCACTTCCTTCCTTTGTGCGTGTGTGCGTGCGTGCATGTGTGTGTGTGTGTGTGTTTGTTGTGTACTATGTACTTTCATTGAAATATAATGGATTGTGATTTGTTGTGTGTTCAGTGTGGAATGAGACTCATGGAACACAAAACCCTGGTGAGACTCAAACACACATAAATGATGTGATTTAACACTCAATTCAACACAACAACATTTATTTACATTTATGATGTCTCATGTTTGCACAATATGAATGTTTTTTTTCAATTGAAGAAGATTTGAAGGAAGTGACATCATCTGTCTCAGGTAAAAACACACAAGTGTTTAAATGATTATTAACGGAGCAAAACACTAAATCTGATGTCTTTTGTGACACTGTTTGTGTAGATGTGTTGATCTGGATTTTTTGCATCATTGTTGTGCTGTTGGTCTGTTTCATCTTGAGTGAGTGACAGAGGAAAACCTCCAAACATGTCTGATCATTTCTGTCTGAGACTCTTGACTTCATGACTTTATAGCTGTTTTAATCCAGTGCCGTGTGTCACAGGTTTCATCTCTCGCTGTGCCGGTGTGAGGAGAGACAGGTGAGTGAATGTGAAACAGACTGAGAGTTTGGATCGGCTCAAACATGTGTTTGTCTGATTCACAGAGATGCTGAATCTCCACCGGATGAATGTGAACTCATGAACACAAGCTGATGGCGAGTGTTGTTTTGACCAGTGTGGATGTATAAGTCGTCCGGTCAGGCGAGCTCTGATCTACGTTTAGTTCATTCTGTCATCAATGCCTTCTAGAGCCGAGAGAGAGAGCGCCAATCTCTAACTCTACCATCTGCCTTCTCTACACTGATGATGTTTCTATGGAGTCAAACTCATAGAATGTTCTGAGAGTCATGTGGCACATTTTTAAAATCTCATTTCACTATTTCTCATCTTCATTATTAGTTATAAGTATTATTTTTTAGTAGTTGTTTTTTTTCACTAATATGACTATGAACTTTTACAATAATCTAGATATCCAAATACAATATGTAATGTTTCCGTATTCGTTACTTTTTCATTTCTAATTTAGGATGAAGGCTGTCAGTCCACAAAATGTTCGTCTTAAACATGTAATGTTCCTATTAATCGTAAATTCAGAAATAATGAAAGCGTGCTCTCCCTTTTGATGCAGCTGTATGTTCATGTTACGTAACTTACATTATGTTTTATGACATTAAACTCAACACAGATTATGGCTCATGTCATTGTGTCATCACTTCATGTCTATATCAGTCATGATCCTCAAGTAACACACACATACAGGTGAACTGGATCTGTAGAATCTGATAACACTGCGTTTGTATTTATGTCAAAGTTGATTCTTTAAGCCCATTTAGATGCAGCATAAGATGACACACACATTCAGTTTAATATACTGCAGCTACTTTTAAAATAAAATCATATTATAAATGAATCAACACAACTCATCACATCACATGAAGAAATTAAATCAATCTATCGTTACAGTATAAAATATATCATTTTATCCAGTGATATTATACACTTTAGTGTCGAAATGAAGCGTTGTCGTGCAGTGAGTGTCCGACAGGTGGCGGCAGATCGCTGCGGAGTGATGACGTCTGATTTGTCCGCGCATGCGCACACAGCTCGTGACTGAAGTCAACATGTCAGGTGTGTAAAGTCAGTTTTTAAATGATCTACTGTCTATTTATCAACAGCTGAATATATCGTTATACATATCTACGATCATATATTTATTCTGCGTGTGGCCTTTATAGTTTATTTGTACTATAACTGAAAGATCGCACGAGTGTTTATTATGTGTTTGTGTGTTTACTTTATTACACCCTGTTGTGTGAGTTACTTTGATACTTACTTTAGTCAATTATAGTTTTCTGTTATCTATTTGATAAATGATGACTAAACTTTGTTAATGTATGATATTCTGCAGTCTTATCTATACTACACTTTAATATTCAAAAGTACATTATCTAGACACTTGACCACAGTAAATACTGCAGTATTTCTTACATGCGAGAACAGCTTTTATTAAAGATGTAATAATACTGGTTGTTAGGCTTCAGTCTGTGGAACATTTTTACTTGACTTTTGTAGATCAGTCACGCGGGGCGGAGGAGGAGCGAGAGAGTGACGGGGAGGAGCTGAGGCTCGTCCTGATTGGTCGAACAGGTTCTGGCAAAAGCGCCTCAGGAAACACCATCTTAGGAGGACGTCACTTCCTGTCGGCTCTGAGAGCGTCTTCGGTGACGCGCGTGTGCGAGCGGAGCGGTGCGGCGTGTGATGGCTGCAGGTGGAGGAGGGTGACGGTGGTGGATATGCCGGGATTCGGTGACACTCGACTCGACACCAGTCACGTTCACTCTGAGATGGCCAAGTGCATCGCTCTGACCGCTCCCGGCCCGCACGCGTTCCTGCTCGTCATCCCTTTGGGTCGCTACACGGAGGCAGAGGACCGGGCCGTGGATGAGATGATCCGTGTGTTCGGCGAGGAGGCTCTCCGTCATCACACAGTGGTACTGTTCACACGAGGAGATGAACTGGAGGAGGGAGGAATGGAACCTTTCCTGAATGAAGGCGTTCCGGATCGTCTGACGGTTCTGTTGCAGAGATGCGGCGGTCGCTTCCACGTCTTCAACAACAGAGAAACGGAGAAGAGAACGCAGGTGAGAGAGCTGCTGCAGATGGTGGAGAGGATGCTGGAGGTCACAGGACACACTTGCTACAGCAGCGACGTGTTCCTGCAGGCGGAGCAGGCCATACGACATGAACAGCGGCGGATGAGTCAGGAGGGGGCGGAGCTCTGCAGGCTGCGGCGGGTCAGCAGACGTCAGGCCCTGCGCTCCGCTCTGAGCCGCTTCAGAACAGAAGCCGCTCTCTCGGGGAAAGTTCTGGAGCGTGTGAAGGTGCTGGTCGCCGCAGGAGCCACAGGAATGGCGGTGGGGGCTGTGTTTGGAGCTGCGGCTCCTCTGGCTTTGGCAGCGGGGGCCTCTGTGATGGGTGGCTCCGTGGCAGCGGGCGGAGCAATAGTTGCAGTGGCGTCTGGAAAGACAGCAGTGGTTCTGGGAGCCGCGACAGGTGTGGTGTTGGGGGGTTCCGTGGGTGCGCTGGCAGGGGCGGAGGCTTCAGGACCGCAGGCGGCTGCTTTAGAAGCGCTGCAGCAGGTTGGAGTGATGGGTGTGTCAGTGGTGGGTGTGGCTGCAGGAATGGGTGGGGCTGTTGGAGTGGGTGCAGTGATAGGGGCAGTGCTGGAGGGAGGAGCTGAAACGGCAGCGAGTGCGCTCGGTGCCACTAATGCAGTGACTGCATCTCGAGCGCTGGACGCTGCTGGAGCGACCGCACGGATCCTGACATCCGTGACTGAGATGGGACGAGCTGTGGTTGGTGTTTTGCTCGCCGGAAGGCTGGTGGTGAAGGTGATGAAGGAAAAAGTTGGCTCTGGAAATGGAAACAGCTACACGGAACGAAACTCCTACGAGGTCTACTGGAATAAATAAACAATGATCACTGTGTGTTTGACATTGATGCTTTATATAACAGAAATACCACACCAGCACTCCTCTTAGTTCATTACTAAAGTTGTCTCATTGAACTCATGATAATAAATCATACGCTGAGAAATGCTTGGAGTCCTGTGTAGAAAGTCAATCTTTGATTTGAAATCGAAACCAAGCAGATGTGTGACTTCTTTGCAGTTACAACCGTAAACAACTGAAACCAATGAAAGTCATGATTTAGTGTTTAAAGTGTATGATTCACTATGATTCATAGGTTCCACTGTAGAAAGATTCAGTTTTATAACCACACAGGAGAGAATACATCACAAACATCTTTCTGTGATATCAGTTCAAACAAATATATGTTACATGTCAGATTTGATCAGACGTGTGTTTGTTTTAAACAAACTCTCTCGCTCTTTATTGGCATGATTGCGTGTTCTTACAATAATGCAAAAGCATTGAACATATAACAACAGACATTACAGTCAAATTAAAATAAGAGATAAATATAGAATGAAATAGAACATGAAGCAAATGAAAGATCAATATCAAGTGTAGATTTGAGGCAGAAACATGAGAATGTAATAAAGTAAAGAGTGTAAATGAGCATTGAGATGATGTGATGTAACATCCGCTCTGTTCATGTGAAAGTGTTTCTCTCTCATCATCTTCATCACAATGAAGGAGAAAGTGTGTCTCTGTCTCGCCGTGAGCACAGACTCCATGTTTGTTTCTGTTTTACATCTTCAACAGTCTAGAGATCATCTGACAGATTGTGTTTTCTGTTCAGGGTCTGATAGCATTCTAGTTTACTTTGGGTTTCACTTTCCTTTTCCCAACGATCTAAAGATGACTTGTTCTGAATATCTCTCTCTCTCAAATGACACATCACCACCAATATCATTTGAATCCTGCAAAAGAAGTGTAAGCTTTATTGAATTTACATTTTGCATTTATGCATTTGGCAGATGCTTTTATCCAAAGCGTCTTGGGATTATTATTATTATATAATGTAATAATAATTATATTATACAAATTGCTGAAATGAAAATGTTCTGGTTGAGCCTTATTAAGATCTGATGGTTTTAGGGATTGTCTTGATACTTGACGTTTAAAAAGCATTAAATGCAAAAAGAAAATGTTATTGATAAATGAGTAAAACAGCTTCTTTATAGCCTCTGGTGTGGAGAAACGTTATGGTGTGGCAACAAATCCAAGAATTTCACTTAAATTAACATTCATTTGTATAACGGCTATTTAAACACATAACAGCATAAAGACAGTGTACATAACATATGATTTAATCATGCTACAGATACATATGAATGAGTTGAGTTCCAGAGAAACTGAAGAGATCATAACACGACTGACTGTGTGTCGTGTATTTTACATGTTGTTTAGTATCGTGGCAGACATCACAGATTCGTGCTGCTGTACTGAGATCTGGTTTATTAGGAGATCGCACGTGTCACGATCTGTTTAAAAGCCTTACAGGACTTTTATTAATGCAAAGCTGCGATGACCTTTCAATCGAGAAACATGTGCTGTCCTGTGATTGGCTGGTGTGTTTTTGAATGTTACAGCACACGCCCCTCACTGGCTGCTTTGACGCACACAGTAAACTCGATGAGTGTTTCTAGAAAACATTAAACATTATTATAAAAGAGTCTGAAACGGCATGTACATGATTTAGTTTGTGATTTTAAATCCTGATCCAGAAGAAGACTTGATCAATGATAAATCCTCTATTAGACTGAAGCGGAAGTTAGATGACGTAACGCTTCCGCTCTTCGTTGTTTCTGTTCTTTAAGGGGCGCATCTGAAGAGGCTCGTGAACCTCTAAAATATAAAAGACCACATATATTATACTTACAGGACTACAGCGATGTTTCTCTATTGAAATGTTATGATATTGGCCTTATAGACAGAAATCTGACACATCGTTTTAATCTCGGATCAGTAATCTAATGTTGTATCGCCATCTGCCGACCGTGTTAGTCTTTACACCTGTTATTTTACTTGAGGTTTTCAAACAGTTTAAACAACTCAAACAGGTTCTCCTGATTTAAAGAAATCATTTCAAAATACAAATACATGAAACCGCCATACTGCAAAATTTATTTTGAACAATAAATATACTGAAAAGGACATCGAGAGCGTTCAAGACCTTAATGGACACCAGGGGGCGCCATATGATCACAAATTATGTTCAACCCATCAAACAGTCTTACAGAATTATTATAAAATGAAAATGTGCTTTATTTTAGTTTTTAAAAAGGAGAAAAGACAAGTTTAATGGTCAAGTGTTCTTTGCACACACACAAATAAACATTTAAGGTTCACAAGAGCTCTGAGAATTTGAATATGTACAAGATACATAAAAATAAGTCATAAAAATCCACAGGACTGTACAAATAATGTAAGTGCGTGAAAATCTCTTCTGGGTTTCAAACAAGTCAGGAGCTTTTATCACATGAAGTTAATTATTACTAAGACAATTTCAACTCGCAGCTCAACTTGTATTGATACCAGAATGTTTTTTAAAGAGATAAAAACCTAAAAGGTGAGAACTTTAGGTTACAGTTCAACACAAAGATATTAAATCATGATATAAACCCACAGAGCCGTACTGAGGCCTTAGAAATGTGCCCAGCTGATGTCATTTTCAGTTTAACTTCTTCATTATAAAGAATTTGATGAAAATGATGAATTCAACTGTAAATAAAGGGCAAAAATGAGGAACGCTTCACGAATTTGCGTGTCATCCTTGCGCAGGGGCCATGCTAATCTTCTCTGTATCGTTCCAATTTTAGTATATGTGCTGCCGAAGCAAGCACGAATAAACAACCTGGACGCTGGATATTTATACCACGGTCCTCCTGTAACCCCTCTGATAGATGGTAAATGGACCAACCATATGTCCTGGTCTTTGGCTGGCACATTCCTGATACAAACCTGGTACATTTGCTATACCGTTACAAATCCAAGCCTCACATAAGTGATTAAACCTTTAAAAACAAGATATTTAGTGTAAACTACGTCCGTCTGCCCAGGACCAGGCAAACATGCAAAACCGAAGACCTTCGAACAACCAGGATTGGCTCTCAGTGGTGACGTCCCGAAGCTTTGTCATTCATCCCCTCCCCCGGAACAGACGTTTCCTATCCGCCCCGCACCCCGACCGGTTTCACCACACTAAAGAGCACATTCCACAGTCCCCCGGCGCTCAAAGACTGAACGGTGGGGTGTTGAGACGAAAGCAGTCCATGCTTGTGTTCTGTCTCCGTCTACCAGCTCATAGAAAAGAAAAACACATGTTTAGTCACATTTCAGAACAAAGCCGATCAAAGACTAGACAAAAGATTATTTCCAAATGTACATAAAAACATTCTGAGTAGGAGCGCAAGCTTTGACGCATTTCATTATATATGACTATTCATGTTGCTATTATTCATTGTTTATTAATATGACCCATAACAACATTAGATGTAATGCCTCTGTCTACCACCAGGTGCTGTCGAGCACAACTTTTTATTCTTTTAAACTAAATGTTCATCATCTAAATGTTTCAAGACACAATTTACCTCTTTCACGTTTAATATCATTTTTATAAAATAAATTTTTAACATGGTTCATTTTTAATAAGATTGATGTAATGTCTGCAAGCTGTAATGCCTCTCCCTACCACTAGAGACTCTCTAACATAAGTAATGTCTTTCTCCACACCAGAGGCTGTGCATTTAACTTTCTGCAAGTTTACTGGTGTCCCAATAAAATGTTATTTTTGCCTTTAATGTTATTAATGTCAAGTTATCAAAACAATCCCTAAAACCATCAGATCTAAATGAGGCTCAACCAGAACATTTTCATTTCAGCAGTTTGTAGAGTACAATGCAATGCAATGCAAGTCTGCCGAATGTGTAAATGTAAAATCAATAAAGCTTACAGGATTCAAATGACATTAGTGGTGACGTGTGTGTTTACTTGACCTGATGAAGTGACAGGAGCTGGCGCATTGATGGCCTCCTCCTGTTGTTCTCTCATCAGCCCAATATTAGCTGTGCGACAGAGAAAAACAAACATTAAATCATCATCATCTAACATGCATGATTCTCAGTAGGGTTTCTGTATTGTTAAGGGTGTGTCTGCCAGCATTGAGGTTGTAAGAGGCTCCTGACCCCTCACATGAACCTCAGGCTCTGGATTTTGTGGCACCTAAAATAAAACAATGAAAATTAAACAATGCTGAAACAAATACAGACCTTAATGGGCAGTTTAATTTAGCACGAAACTGCGATTCTTTTGACGTCTCAACCGATTGAATCGTCACATCGCAAGTTCAGCCTGTATTCATTCATTTGAGAACCTTTAACTTGATCTTTCTTAAATAAGGCAAAACAACACCTAAAGCTTTATGGGAAAAGATTGATCATTTAACAGTTCTTTTCCGTATCAACATGTGACGAGCGAACAAACATTCACATGAGTAATGTCTGTTAAACATTAACAACCAATGACATATAAGCAGTGTGCGCACATTCTCTTAATGCGATAAACAAACAAACAAACCTGTAATCCAGTCAGTCGACCAGACCAGACCAGACCAGACCAGACCGCAGACTTAATCCAGCAGCAATAAATCCACGAGACCAGAAGAAATATAATCCGAAACGACACATTCGCCAAATCAAATGAATCCAATAATAAATCCAAAGAAGTGTCACATAAAGTCCTCACGTGCAGCGACAGCAAAACTTTATCTCTCCGTCGAAACAAATGCGTTGATCCGAAAACAACGACGAAATCCAGTGTCCCTGTATGTCTCTCTCTCTCTATATATAACTCATGTTCTACGACACATCCATGTATGATCCATGAACCCCGCTAATAACAGCACCTGACGCGTAAAGATCCACGCAAACAGTCTCTTTCATTCATTATAAATGACTTCTTTTGTTCAGTTCACTAAAGTCCATACCAGACATTTTTTCATCTTGCTCCCACAAATCATCCAATAAACCCCGTTTAAACATGATGAAGCACAACCCGTGTGCTCCCCATACCGACACACCTGTAGTATGGAGCAGAAACTGTGCCAAAACTTAACAGACAAATCCAGAGTTTTGCAAACAAACGCTCAACTCCGAAACAAACAGAAAGCGTTTCATTAATACATCATGCAATTCGACACAAAATGCCAATTTGTATAATATAAATGTACTGTGTTTAAGTCTCACCTGCTCATGAGTTTCTCCCGGATTGATTTTCTCACAAATGCATGTTGCAATTCCCTCTTATAAAACAGCAGGTGGTGCTATCGGGAATTTTACACTAGTTTCTACAGGAAGAAAATATGAACATTACCTTGAGTGCCGCCCTTTGCAGTGCCAGAACCGGAATTAAGACTAATTTCATTCATCATGTTTCATTCAGTAAGTCTCATGACATTTATTGAAACTGTCAATAATAATCAGTTGCTGTTCTTAATAATACATTGGTTTTAATATACAAATAACGTACAACAAACTGGATTGTTTGTCACCCCTTCCACTCCATCTCATTCTCTCGTTCTTGTTTCCCAAATGTTTACGTTCACAAAGCACACTTCTTTGACAAGGAAACTATCTTAGAAGGGAATTTTCACGTAATTTTTCTGTTTATATCAGGGCCGGCTCTAGGCATGGGCAGGGCTGAACCCACCTAGACGTCTGTCTTGCTCACACAATGAGAATCAAAAACTATAACCAAAAATGGTTTGTATTTTCTATTGGCTGAAAGCAACGAAGCTCGTCACTTCACTGCTCTGGCTTCAGTTTGTAAAAGAGAAGCATGCTACACGCTACAGGTGGAAGCAAAATACTGTGCAAAGGAATTTTAGCTGCACTGAACTTATGTCAAATGAATTGTGTGGTAAAATCACATTAATTTATTCGTTTTTGCGGTCTTATTTTGTACAGCTACCATTTGCTTGCAATCTATAGGCTAGATTTAAACCAATTTACTTTTAGTAAACTCTGAAAGCTCCCTGTCTATGTCAAACACCCCAATTCACGTTGCAGGTGGTAGCGAAACACTGCAAAAGAGTTTAGTTTAGGCCTGATGCGTGCTCACAATACCACATAAAAACAGCAGACACGATGTTAAGTTCTTTGTTCACTGAAATCAGATTAATTGGTTGAAGCCCAGATCAGATTCAAGTCACTTATGTTCACACCCTCCTACACCCCATCAAGAACCTTCACACCCTACTACACTCCTACACCCCATCAAGAACCTTCACACCCTACTACACTCCTACACCCCATCAAGAACCTTTACACCCTACTACACTCCTACACCCCATCAAGAACCTTCACACCCTACTACACTCCTACACCCCATCAAGAACCTTCACTCCCTACTACACTCCTAGACCCCATCAAGAACCTTCACACCCTACTACACTCCTACACCCCGTCAAGAACCTTCACACCCTACTACACTCCTACACCCCATCAAGAACCTTCACACCCTACTACACTCCTACACTCCATCAAGAACCTTCACACCCTACTACACTCCTACACCCCATCAAGAACCTCCACACCCTACTACACTCCTACACCCCATCAAGAACCTTCACACCCTCCTACACTCCTACACTCCATCAATAACCTTCACACCCTACTACACCCCATCAAGAACCTTCACACCCTACTACACTCCTACACCCCATCAAGAACCTTCACACCCAACTACAGTCCTACACCCCATCAAGAACCTTCACACCCTCCTACACCCCATCAAGAACCTTCACACCCTACTACACTCCTACACCCCATCAAGAACCCTGCGTTCAGCAAACGAGCGGTATGTCTTGTCTTCTCATAAGGGCATTACAGCTCTTTCCTGCTCATTCTCCTTCACAATTCCTTCCTGGTGGAACATTCTTCCCAACGCTGTCCGGTCAACCACATCTCTCAAAACCTTCAAAAATCTACTTCAAACCATCTCTTCTGTGAATACTAGACAGACAAAAATACGTAAACTAACCCTCTCTCTCTCTCTTCTCTCAACAGGTATTGTTCTGGCTTTTGTTGAAACTAGTAACTCTTTTATGACATATCGCTTATTGCTCTCTGAACTCTTTGTAAGTCGCTTTGGATAAAAGCATCTGCTAAATGACTCAATGTAAACGTTTGTTTCAGAGTTGAATTTCTTTAGCAAAAAATGTTGTGTTTATTTGCAAAATGCTGAATTTCTTTTTAAAGTATAGGCACAATTTTCGCTCCACACTCCTGTTGTCTCATTATCCCCCTAACGCCGATATTCCATGGCAATTATGTACCAGAGTGCCACCCAGTGGACATAAACATAACAGAAGACAAATAGCTTCTACAGTATCCATTTTAATCCTTGGTGTTTCAAGTCTTACAAAACCTTTACCTGAACCGAACCGAACCGAACCGAACCGAACTCCGACCATTAAAAACCTATGATTGTTAAACTTGCCAAAAAACACGTTGCGTGATGACGTCAGACTCGAAACACCAAAGGATTTAGTGAGCGTGCGAGCCTGTTCCAATGTTCCACTTTTCCTGCATCCTTATTGGCCTGTCTTCTGGCTCGCCTTTGGTCTGTTCCATTTAGCGAGCTTCCCGATATGGTCATGACGAGTAGCTTGCCATTGGTTCTTTGCAAAAGTTCCACTAAGCGTGCACTCCGATTGGCTTGTGGGTGTAGTGCGAGCGGCGTCATTAGCGGACGTTCCCCGTGTGATCGGTAATAATGTCAAAGGAAACTTTTCATACAAACCACTATAATGTCTTATATGAATATCTTAAAAAACCCTTAAAGTGCTTTCAGGCACTTTACTCTCATTTATTTCCTGTCAGAGAAACTTTGTTCCGGTCAGTAAAGAAGCGTTTTTACTCTTATCAGACGCGTTCTGTCAGCATACGAGTAAAAATTTCATTTAAATGCGATTAATAGTCTTTGATCCAGTGTGAAAAATCTCTTGTAAAAGTGTATAATTCACTTTCTTCTGCAGAACCAGAACATGATATTTTCTTATGTGCTCTAACGGAAGAAAGACTCAGTTTCATAACCACACACATGATGACGTATTGATTCTTTTTGTTTGGTTTTGTGAAAGCTTGTTTGAGAAGATTTCACTGTTTATCATGTAATGTATAATAAACACGTTAAACCTTTAAACCTGAATGAAGTTTGAATGTTTTGAATTTTAATTATGAAATACATTTACATTTATTCATTTGGCAGAAGCTTTTCTCTCTCTCTCTCTCTCTCCAATATAGAATGAAATATAAAGTAACGTATATGTAAGTCAACAAATGAAATTTATAAAATACAAATATCTATATCAAATGTAGATTATAGGCAGACACATCTCTCTCTTTGTTTTGACATTACAGCTCTTACATACAAACTGTTTAAAAAGTGTCTGGATGCAAGTGGTGACAGATAAAAGTTACAACATATCTAGGAACATATATTTCCTTTTTAGATAGTTGCGATATTTGTAAACTTTATATTTAGTTATTAATTGTATAATTTTCAAGCATGTTAAGCGATTAATCGAGCCATCTCTCGTTCTCATATTAACATATTCAATGATCCGTTTTAAACTCCGCCCATTCATTAAATAATAACGAATACGCTTTATTTCCTATGAGATGCGTAGGCGTGGATTCGTTTAAGTGGGCGTGTCGATGCTAATGCTACCAGCGCCTCTGCTCATCGACGTATCATCGGACCACGGTCCAGCGAGCGCCCGGATTGGCTTACAGCTCCTGATCTTACGACGGCAATTGCCGAGCCCGAGCCAATCGGACTGGAGCATCATTGTTTGTGATTGACGTCACCGCTGGAAAGCAAGATGGCCGCTTGTGTTCGGTGAACGCGCTACCGACACCGGAACCGCCGCAAGAGAGAACCCGCAGAAAGGCTGTAAATGTGTTGAACTCCTTTCTGATCACAGAATAAAGCGACAGAGACGCGTGTCGTCCCGCACGAGAGGATGGACGCCGCGGGGTTCATGGACACCATATACCCGACCCTATCCGAACTGGGCGATGAGTTCACACTGGGAGACATCGACGGTAAGAGACCCGAATCCGTGACCGTGAGCTCCGGGTTCAGCTCGTGTGTGTCAACGCTGATGTCATGCTGTTCCGTACGAGTGTGATGATGTAAACATCATGTGTGTGTGATGTGTCAGATGAGTGTGTCAGATGAGTGTGTGTGTGTGTGTGTGTGTGTGTGTTATGACATGTGTTCTTTACCGTTTTGAGTTGTTTTGTGTTGACATACCTTTCTGTGCAAAAGTTGTTGATGTGACTTTGGCTGCAGATGTTAAAACAAACAAACAAACGCACACACACACACACACACAGACACTTGGGGCCAGTTGTATACACTTAGCAGCACTGACTAGCAATTATTTAAGACCAATCAGACTTTTCAGATTTCGATTAGCCCTAATCTACCTTAAACTGACTATAAGAAGTTATGACCAGTTAATGCAACCGGCTCCAGATCTCATCATCAGTCAACATTATATTCACTGCACTTTATATGAATTTAATTCATAAATGATTTTACACACATGCACAGTTTTTGTTTGTTGGTTATGATTTATAATAGATGTGTTATCATCGGTTTTTACTGTCGTAAAGTTGTAAACCATTTGATCAAACGTGACACTAAAATACACACTTTCTCTCAAGGTCTGATGTGTGAGTTCAAGGCTGCGGTGGTGTGTGTGTGTGTGTGTGTTGGGTCATCGGTGTGTGTAGTAATAATAATAAAAATATGTTTTATTTATATAAGGCCTTTCCAGGGCTCAAGGACGCTTTACAATAAACAAACAACAATAAAGGCAGTTGACAAAGACAGCGGTAGATGAAAATTAGGTGAATGGGGCAGCACATATATACAAAATAATAATAAAGAAATAAAAAAATATATATATGAATTATGACATTCAGAAAATAAGTGAGTTTTGAGCATGGATTTGAATTCAGAAATAGTGTTAACAGAACAGAGAGATCGGGGGAGAGAGTTCAACATTTTGGGTGCAACAACACTAAATGTTCGGCCACTGGTGTGTCACGCTCATGAGAGATTTCAGCTGTACACACATGATGATGATCTTCTGTGTTGAGTTCTGCTGTCATAGGCCAGCTGTGTATCACTATCAGTGGATGAAACTCACGTTTGTGTTTGTGTTGTGTGTTCATCAGAGATGCTGCAGTTTGTCAGTAATCAGGGGGATTTTCCGGATCTATTTGAAGATCAGATGGGGGGCGGTTCTGTCGCTCCTGTACGGGCACCTCCACAGACGGCCCCTAGCACCATACTGACCCCTCCGCACACCCCCGTACAGACCATCAGCCAGATTCAAACACGCACGCCACCGCTGCTGCAGCCCAGACCGCAGCCCATCACACAGGTGAGCTCTGACCACACCCACTTACACACTGACCACACCCACTCACCGCCCATCACACAGGTGAGCTGTGACCACACCCCACAGATATTGAGGGTATTGTAGTTTTGTTGTATGTTTCTGTTTTCAGTCTCACTGACCTGTGATTTTCTATGCAGGTGCAGACGTTTCCAGTTCAGACTCTGGCTGTGCAAACGCAGGCGCAGCCGCAAACAGTGATGATCACTCCAACTGCCACAGCATCTCGTTTTATTCAGAATCAAGTCATCTGTCAGCAGAACCCCAGCGCCAGCTTCCAGGGTAACACACACAACCAGAGATGGGCAGAATTTCAATCAAATGTATTTAATTACTTTTGAGGATTTTGTAATTTGTATTTTCCTAAACCAAAAAAAGTCAAATGTAATTTGTACGGTAATCATATGCTTTGAGAGACTGCATTTTGTTTTTAAAATACTTAAATAGCTTTTCAAATATGTCGTTTTATTCTTGCGTACAATAACTTTCAACACCAGGCAGGGGTGGCACCACTTATCAGAAATAAATGAAAATATTTAAGAATAAAATATATTAAGAGGTATTTAAGTATACCTTTAAATGACCGATTTAAATACGTTCCATGTATACAACATGCAATCTTAATGGTAAACAAAACTTACACTCCAGTACCTCCCTAAAACATATAAGATGCTCAACTAAAGACTGACTTGGGTAATCACAACAATTGCATTAGTCCTATTGATATCATTTCAAGCTAAACACACATGTGCTTCAGAAAAACAGACAGACATTCATTACTAGATTCAAACAGATGCTACATGCACACATGACGGTCATTTGACTATAAAACATAATAAACTTTATGGAGTCAGGGTCTGTTTATCCAACAGGGAAAACACTTTTTAATGAGGGCCATTGTACTTTGGTTTCACTCCACACGCTTCATTTAGCATTTTTGGAGACGCAGCTGAAAACAGAAATTATTACATGTTTTAAAAATGATATGTTCACATTCCGTTGTCACTTATTTACCCTATTTCAGTCAACGTTTCTCCAACCAGAAATACTTCATTGAAGGACTCCACATAAAGAATGTTGTTCCTGAAAATGTTAGCAATAATGAACGGACGATCATGGACGAGCGTCTAAACTCGGGGTAAACCCCCCCTGCTGAATTATAGGTTTTGATTTATCTTTTCAGACCAGACCTGTCTGTTATTAGGTGCAGTTTACTTCTTACGGGGCTGATGATCATATTAAATTGGTGTCTTGAACTGGCAGTTTCATTATTTTACATGACGTTTGGGTGGTTTTTACATTGGAAAACATCTAAAGTATAATAAGTTATACACTACTTTCTACCCGTGTTTTGAGGCCGTCTCGACAAACATTCTGATTTATGGACGTGCCGCATTGAAGACTTGGAAGTAAATGCCCACTGCTGTGATTGGATAGCAGTTTGTGTAGTAAACTTAGTTGGAGTCTTCCGTGAATTTGGTTAGAGACGTAACGTTAGGTTAAACATGATCAGGACACATCCAGCGATCTCTAACAAAGCAACAGTGACGGATAATACAAATATGTTTTACTCACGTAAGATTGCTGCTCCATTCCTGTCGGATCCATCTTGTGTTACTCCAGTGCTGTCATGCGGGAACTAGTGGGCGTGGCTAGAGAAGTAGGCGTTTATATATTCTGTGGAGGCGGTGTTTAACCTATCTAGGATCTGGCATTCGCTGGGCCTGGTGTCAATAACTGTTGTCATTTCAGTAACAAGGACGTTTTCAGTTCTGACGCTTACAGGATGTTCGCTTGAATACGACCACCTCTTATATAATAACAGCTCGGGTTCAAATTGATGTCTTAATTCATCGACCATTTAAAGTGACGTGTAGCCCTACATGTGTATATTGTTGCTGAAATCTGATTGGTTAATGGACAGTTTAGTTTGGACGACTCTTCTATGTCTAACTCCACGGTTAGATACTCTCACACTTCCTTGCAAACATTTTTGTATTTTCAAATGAAAAGTTACTTGTATTTTAATTAAATACATTTTTTACAGCAGTCTCTTGTACTTTATTTAAATACATTTTATGAGTAGGTATTTGACATTTGTAACTAAATACTTTTCGATGTATTTGTGCCCATCTCTGCACACAACCAGATGATGCACAACAGCAGTGTTCTAAACGACTGCTTCTCCTCACAGTCCTCCAGCCGCAGATGCAGAGCATTATGACATCACCACAGGTCCAGCCAATGACCATCCAGCATCAGCGTGTGTTGACTTCAACCGGTCAGACCATCCAGACGCTCTCCACAGCGCCCGCCACTGTACACACAGTCTCTCAACAATTACCTGTAAGTCACACACGCGCTTACCCACAATTCCCTGCTGCTGTCTGGAAACATGTGTACTGTGTAGTATGCGTACTACTGCACACTACAAGCTGTATGCTGTGTAGGATATGGTCAGACATGATGCTGTTTTCTGATTGGCTCTCAGATGTTGGTGCATCAGCCTCAGCTCCTGAAAACAGATTCTTTGCTTCTGACGACACTGAAACCGGACGGAACTCAAGTTCTCTCGACAGTCCAGAACCCCACCGGCATAACAACCCTGACCACACCCATACAGACCACCGCCCTGCAGGTTGCTGTATATCCATAACGTGAGAAATAAAAGAAAATGTCTTGTTGTGTTTGCACTCACTTTTCACTTCTCTCTCTCTCAGACGTTAATGGGCGGCAACATTCTGACCACCGTCCCAGTCATGATGGGAGGTGGAGACAAACTGCCCATCAAACAGATGTCACCCATCACTGCCCACAGCGGGAGCGGCCATAGGGTGGATCAGGGCATGACCGTTGCCCTGGGAACCGGAGGAGTTGTCAAAGAGGGCGAGAGAAGAACGACGCACAACGTCATCGAGAAGCGCTACCGCTCGTCCATAAACGACAAAATCCTGGAGCTCCGTGACCTGGTGATGGGCAGCGACGCTAAGGTTTGTCTCGTCCTCACGCTGCTGTCGTCCTGGGCTCACGATCGACAAACATGTTTTGTTTTTTCTGTCACAGATGCACAAATCAGGCATCCTGCGCAAAGCCATCGACTACATCAAATACCTGCAGCAGATAAACCACAAACTCCGGCAGGAGAACCTCACGCTGAAGATGGCCAATCAGAAGAACAGTGAGTCACATGACCTCCACATACACACGCACACACTTACAGACCTCTCGCTCACCTGTGTGTGTGTGTGTCTCAGAGACTGTGTGTCTGTCAGATGATGTGGACATGAAGGCCGAGGCGGCGATGATTTCTCCTCCTCCGTCTGATTCGGGTTCCAGTTCTCCTCCTCAGCTCTCGCCCTTCTGCATCGACTCGGAACCGTCCAGTCCACTGATGGACGGCGAGCAGGTCAGAGACACAACATTAGGCTTCATGTGAAGCTGTTGTGTAAAGATGTTGTTTCTGAGAGTGTTTCTTGTTGTAAATCAGATGAAGAGTGAGCCGGGTTCTCCGTCGTCGGTGGGTGTGATGGATCGCTCTCGTCTGCTGCTCTGCGCTCTCACGTTCCTCTGCCTGTCTCTCAATCCTCTGCCGTCTCTGTTGGGTTCAGAGGAGCGCTGGAGTTCATCTGTCACTCACGGACCCTCGCGCTCTCTCTCCTCGCTGCCCCCCGGACCCTCGCAGGACTTCGGTAAGACAGAGAGAGAGTTCAGTGTGATCTCCAGTCAGTCGTGTGTTCTCTCATCTCATGTCTCTCTCTCTCTGTGTGTGTGTCAGTGGAGTGGATGCGGTTGCTGTTGCCGTGGTTTCTGGTGTGGGTTCTGAGCGGGGTGGGCGTGGTTTGGGGGTGTGTCCGGGTGCTGTATCTGTGGGAACCGGTGACGCCCCTCCATTCGCCCAAATCTGTGAGCTTCTGGAGACATCGCAAACAAGCCGACCTACAACTCTACAGGGTACAAACACACGCATCACACAACTACACACACGCATCACACAAACATCACACAAATACACACATAATTGCAAATATGTGTTTCAGAGTGATTATTCGTCTGCGGCGGCGAGTCTTCAGACGTGTCTGTCAGTGTTATCCAGAGTTCTGCCCATCACCACATTCGACATCACCTGCTCTCTCTCCTGGAATCTGATTCGCTATTGTCTGAGAAAACCCACCCCTTTGAGCTGGCTGGTACGTTTGGTTGGTGGGAAGCAGGAGAGGGAGGAATCAAAGACCAGCTCAAGGGACGCAGCGCTGGTGTATCATAAACTCAGTCAACTGCAGCTCACAGGTGTGTGTGTGTGTAGACTTGGTTTGTATATGTTAGTGGGGACCTAAAGCTGAATACACACCAGACTCGTGTCACTGTGGGGACCAAAAGCTTATAAAGTGTACAGAACGATCATTTTTGTAAATCTAAAAATGCTAAAAGTTTTCTAGGATCTTTACATTTAGGGGTTAGTTAGATTCCCTCCCCACGGAGATAATAAAACATACGTGTGTGTGTGTGCGTGTGTGTGTGTTTCAGGTAAGCTGGAGCGGAGTCCTCTGTGGGGTGTTTGTGTTTCTCTCAGCGCGGTGAATCTGTCTAAAAGTGCAGAAGGGAAGATTTCAGTCACGCAACAGATTGAGATCTTTGTGACGGCAGCCATCAGCCTGAGGACATCGCTGGGAAAACATCTCACCTGCCTTCCTGTGAGCACACACACACACCAGCACACATTATACACACACACACACACACACACACACACACACACAGACATACCAGGACACATTATACACACACACAATTTATACAGACAGACACACCAGCACACATTATACACACACACACACACACACACACACACACAGACATACCAGGACACATTATACACACATTATACACACACACACACACACACACACACAATTTATACAGACAGACACACCAGCACACATTATACACACACACACACACACACATACCAGGACACATTATACACACACACACACACACACAATTTATACAGACAGACACACTGAAGTCTCTCTCTCTCTCTCTCTCTCTCAGGGTTATCTGTTAAGTTGTGCTGAGACTTTGGCCTGTCAATCAGACTCTAAGCCCCTCCCAGACAGTCTGCTCTGGATCTTCACGCCATTGGGCCGTCAGTTTTTCCTGAGCTGTGATTGGTCAGTGAGGTCAGAGAGCAGCGAGCAGATTTTCACCTCTCAGAGAGATCAGGGTGAGACAAACAAACAAACAAACACAGCCAATCACAGCCGAGGAATGTGTTCATGTGTTTTCTGTCTGCAGTGGATCCCGTAGCACAACTGCACCGCTGCTTCTGTGAGAAACTTCTGGAACGAGCCGTACACACACTGATCGAGCCACAGAGCAGCAAACACACAGAGGATTCTGGGTACAGACACGCACACACGCGCTCGCTCTTGAAACAGCATAGCAACACACGTGATGGTGAGCTGTCATTGACGTGTTTGTAGGGAGTTCTCTGGAGTTCTGGAGTTCCTGCAGCTGTTGAACAGTTGCACTGAAGACTCCGCCCCCTCGACCGCCCCCTTCCCCGCCCTGGCCAATCAGAACACAGCACCAGGTTTGTGTGGCTGTATTTTCACATCCTTGTGTCTGTTGTGAGTGTTGATGTTATCGTCGACTCTTGTGTGTTCAGTGAAGGACCCCGTGTGCCGCTGGTGGGCGTCGGTGCTAAAGGCCGCGGTTCATTGGCTGCAGGGTGATGATGCGTCTGTGAGGTCACTGCTGTCGGAGGCGGAGCGTATGCCCAGAGCTCTTCACACTCTAGAGTGAGCGATAAACATCATGAAAAGTGTTTGTGTGTCACCCGTGTGTAACTCTCCTGTAAGCCTGTGTGTGTGTGTGTCAGTCATCCTCTGCCCAAGGCTGTGTTGGCGTTGTGTAAGGCCGTTCAGATGAGTGTGTGTCCTCAGAAGGGAGAGGCCGTGTCCAACTGTCTTGCTCACTGTCAGCGTGCCGGCGCTCACCTGCACGTCAGTGTGTCGCAGTCACACAACTTCACCTGGCTACACAAGGTACGACACACGCTCACAACATCATTGCATTGCGCTCTGGGATTGACGTACAAACGAATGAGGTCTTCTTTCAGGGGGTGGAGCTTCTGGTGTGTGACCTCCTCCTGACTCTGAGAACCAGCCTATGGCAGCGCGGCGGGGGTTCTAATGGAGAGCCTGGCCCCGCCCCCGGAGCACAGCTGGCTGGATTTCAGAGGGACTTGAGCTCTTTGAGGAAACTCGGACAAGCTCATAGACAAGCTCAACACAAGGTGACCTTTGACCCACGCCTTCACATTCTAACGCGCTCGTCGGACAATGACGTTAAACGTGATGTTCGTGTCTTCAGCTGTTCCTCCACGAGACTACTGTCAGACTGATGGCCGGAGCCAGTCCTACACGCACACACCAACTGCTGCGAAACCGAACGCACAACTACAACACGACAGGTAAACGCGTGGAACGCCAGCACAGCAGTGACTGTCAACGGCATTAATGTGTTGTTGTTTGTGTTGATGTCATCAGATGGGGAGCGCGAGAGAGCTCATGTCATTCTGTTGGCGTGCCGTCACCTGCCGCTGCCCTTACTGACGCCTCCGGGTCACCGCGCTCGTCTGCTCGCTGAAGCCAAACGTACGCTGGAGAGAGTCGGAGATCGCCGCTCGCTGCAGGACTGTCAACAGATTCTACTGAGACTGGGAGGAGGGACCACCATCGCTGCGTCATAACACACACACACACACTTACGTCAGTGAGGAAATCAATATGAGATGTATAATAGATTCACACACACACACACACACGTGCGATCGGTTCAGTGTGTATTTACCTCCTCAGCTACCTCTTTCGCACACACACTTAAACACACGTTGTACAGAACCATGTAGAGACCAAAGTCTTTAGGAACACATGGATGGGGGGGGGGGGTAATTATCATGTGTAATTAGCTCATGTCACGTGCTTTATTATGTATTTGCTTATTGTTGTTCATGAGGATTTTCTGTTAACTATTTGACATATTTGGCAACATTAGTTCAGGACTTCTATTATGAAGACACATGACGATCAGATAAAAGTCTCACACACAGAGGGAAGAAACTTGTGTTTTTATTTTGTTCAGTTTTCCTAATTTAAAGTGTTCAAGGTTCTGCTTGTGTTTTTAACTCTTTCACTCGCTCGTGTTTGTTTTTTTGTGCGGATTTCTATTTCTTGATCTTGTTTTTTAAATAAAACTGCAGATGCCATTGAAAAAGCAGCATGTGTTTGGTCTGTCTGTAGATCGGTTGGGAATGTGTTTCTAAAGTTTAATAAATGTAATGTTGTTTGTGCCACAGATGATATATCTATTATTAATAACCACATGATTAGTTATGATCATTAACAGAAAAACAGATGTCTTAAAGACACCATTGACTCTCATAGTACCTCAGAACTGTTTGCTGTCCTACATTCTTCAAAATATCTCATTTCGGGTTCAGCCTAACAAAGACATTTGCATCCACTAGAGGACAGTAATGATGACAGAAGTTTTATTTTTGTCTGAACTGTTCTTTTAATTATTTTAATAAATACTGTGAATTTGCGTCAGCATTTGCAATCGTGTCATTTGTCAGAGTTTTAATCATTATTTTTATTAATGATTTAATTCTAATACAGATTTTTTTGTAATATACTTTTAACAATATATTGTAAAAACAAAATACACATAAAGCAAATTTAGTTGCTGTGTCTGGTTGAGGCTACAGCATGTATAAAAGTATTTGAACACTAGCACACTATAATTAACCACAAAGTTATCTGAAGTCTTAAGAAATGATTTTTTGGTTCATATTTAATTTTGAAACCATTGGTCTTTTATTTTGTATTTTCCTGTTGTCTCCGGAAGTGGATGTTCCACTCGCAGCGTGTTTCTCGCGTGTCTCTGAAAACTGGTGAAAATGGTGAAAAAGACTCTAAACACACAGAGAAGCGGAAAGAAACAGAAGTGTGTCCTGATGTTTGATGATAAAGAGCGACAGTAAGTTCAGTATTATAACAACAGACACACAGTCAAGTTGAATATAGAGTAAATGAATGTGATGTAACATCCGCTCTGTTCATGTGAAAGTGTTTCTCTCTCATCATCTTCATCACAATGTCTCTGTCTCGCTGTGAGCACAGACTCCATGTTTGTTTCAACAGTCTAGAGATCATCTGACAGATTGTGTTTTCTGTTCAGGGTCTGATAGCATTCTAGTTTACTTTGGGTTTCTAATGATCTAAAGATGACCTTTGACTTTCTTTGATCTTTTGTTTTATTCTGATGTGGTTTTGTTCAGTTGTGCCGGTCTGTAGGGTCAGATGGGACGGGCTTTAGGTCTCAGCTCTTGGGTTATGAGTGCTTCATATTGAAGTGTGTTAGGAGGACTTGAGTTCAGGTGTGTCCATGTTTCTGGATGTGTGTTATCAGGGGGAATCTGACCTGCTTCCTCTCTGAACTCTTCAGATGATTCTATGGAGTGTTTATCCCATATGGAGTAATGTGTGTGGACCCCAAACCTCACAGCCATATAGAGCTATCGGCATAATGACACTATCAGAGATCTGACAGCAGACTGAAATATCTGTTTGGGTGGATTAGCCTTTGATGGTGTAAAACGCTCGTGTAGCATTCACTGCCAGACCAAAACCTCCTGATGGAGATGATGGTAGTGTGAAGTGTGTTCTATTGCAGGGTTTCCCAGACTGAATGTGTGTCTGTTATCCTGTAATCTGGCTTCTGGAGAATCATCATTTGGCTCAGTGTTGGTGTTCCTACAGACCTTCAGCAGCACACAGAAGACATTTCACCTCAGACTTGTTTAATGTGAGATTGTTCCAGCACACGTCTAACTCATTTATACAGAAGTTAAACAGAGTTTGACTCGATCTGCATCCCTGTCTTACTCTGCACCCCTGAGTGAACGATTCTGTTCCTTTAATCGGTTCTGTTCCCTGTTTGTTTTCTGTGTCGATGGATTTAATGATCATGTCATATTGAGTCAAAAGCATCAAAACATGATACATTTCTCCTTTGTTTTAATGATGGACGTGCTCATTGACTGGTGAGGAAAGCTTGAATTGGAGTATTCAGGATACTACAGAAAGTCTTCTCCAGGTTACTGTTCACACAAATGCCTCAGTAGTTATTCTGTATAGTGTCTGTATTCCAGGATTCAGGAAAGAGTCCAGATATCAGATGAGAGGGTTTAAGGAGACCTTCCTGCATCACTGTTCTTGAACATTTCTGTTCTGAAACCGCATGTCTTGAAGGATATTTGTTGCTAAACAGTTGCTAAATTCAAAGGTTTTTTGTTCAGATGTTTATTATCCACAGCTCAGCGTCTCAGTTCTCAGGTGCTTCAGTAGAAAATAAAGAGAATCAAATTTGAGCTTAATGGTTGTAAACTGGTGTTGTAGTCAAAACCACCGAGACCAGAAGGTGCCGAGACCAAGACCAGCAAACCCAAAAATCATTCAGAAGATCCACAACAACACACTACAATGTCAAAGTAAAACATAAAAAGAAGTAATTTATTGTGCAGAAATGTATGTGTTGGATGTTATATTCTTTAAGACAATCCCACCTTCTTCTCACACCAGCAGTAAGAGTAACACCAGTACTAGAAGAATCAAAGAAGGAACAAGTGGTGAATGCTTTTAAAGACAGAAGAAGTTTTACATGTTCACACATAAATCAGACAATGCACCAGATTGTGTCATTCTCACAGGTGTGGTCTTGAAATAAACTCCAGAGACCACTAGGTCTGAGACCAAGACGAGACCAAAGACTGTTGAGACCGTTCTCGACTACCACATCACTAGTTGTAACAGTTTGAGACGTTGTTGAGATCTCTTCTGAAACTCTATTGGAGACATTTATGAGATTCTGACTGCGGATGAGATTGAAGCACAAGTTTCCATTACTTTTCATTTAAATCTCATGAATGTCTAAGCGAAACATTTGACTCTTTCGTGGATTTGAATCATTGTTTATTTATAGCAAAAGTGTACTGAGCATGTTTTCTTTGTTTTGTGGATTACAAATATTACGATTAAACTGGTTAGTTACTGTAACAAATCTTCTGTTCAATTCAATTGATTTATTTATGGCACTTTTCACAATTTGCTGTGTTGCAGAATAAAGGTGGTGGTTGCTATAGTAATGAGGAATAAAAATGTTTTAACTGATGTGTTTTTTGTAGCATGATGAGTTTTCATGAGAGATGTTTTATGCTGTTTTTCACGACAGAACTCATTCATGTTTATATCTGATGAGCTGAATGAGAACTGTGTGGTTTTGTGTTTGTCAGAGAATTCCTGACGGGTTTTCACAAGAGGAAAGTAGAGCGACGGAAAGCTGCAATGGTGGAGATGAAGAAGAAGCTGAGAGATGAGCAGAAGAAAGTCAGAGAGGAGGTGATGACGACGTGTGTGTGTGTGTGTGTGTGTGTGTGTGAAACGGCCGCTTAATGTCTGTCTTCTTCTCACAGAGACACAAAGAATATCTAAGGATGCTGAAGGAGCGGCAAGAAGCTCTGAGTGAGTTTCATACATTTGATCTAGATGTGGATTGAGATGTATTTACATCACCAGTCTAATGTGTGTGTGTGTCCAGATGAGGAAGATGAGCCGGATGAACTGGAAGACGCAATAACATCGACCACTGAATGTCTTCAGTACAATCACCCCAACCACACGGTGACCGTGACAACCATCAGTGACCTCGACCTATCAGGATCAAGACTGCTGGAGTCCCAGAGAGTGAAGGTGAGACGGTCAAAGCGTGCTGAATCTTACATCCTCACTGTGTCATGAAGTGATTGTGTGAGATATGTTTGTCTTTCTCCAGACCACTGAAAGCCGTGATGATGATAAAGAAGATAAAGAAGAGAGAGTGAAGTCCCTCCCAAGGAGTGCCGGAAAGCCCATGCTCTCCAAAAAGTACCATCAGCTTCACTCGACCTCACATTACCGACTATCATAGGAGTGATAACAAAACATTCATGTTCATTCTTCTCTTTGTAGAATTCAGTCGCTCACGGCATCTATTAGCATTTTTACAAAAAAGAAGAGGCAGAAGTACAAACAGGACTCGAGGTGGCAAAATCGTCAGGGTGACAGGAAGTCATCGGTCACCAATGAAAACAAGCTCCGCCTTGGCAGAACAACCAAGAAGCAGAGACGCAAGCGGACTGGAGCAAAAGGGCGGAGTCAGGACTGATCTGTGTGTTGTGTTGTGATGTTTAGCTCACACTGCACATGTTTGTTTTTGCATTCTTGTGATACTTTAAGGACATTAAAAATAGATTTTTAATCTAAATGTGTGATCTTCAGTTCTTGAGTCTCTGAATATCTGAACACTGGTATTATAATGATACTGGGCATACCAAGAACACAATGAGAAACAATACCATTTAAATTGTCAAGGTATTTTACTGACTTTAAATTTCATCTTGAAATCAAAATGTGAAAATGTATTAAAACATAAATCTGTCTTCATCAGTGGAGCACAATAAAAACATTTTGAGAAATGTCTCAGTGATTTTGTGTTCATGCAATGACAATCCATCCCAACTCGGCCAATTCCATCACCAACCAAGAGCAAAGATGAACAACTTGTTACATTAATGCTAAATTGACAGTTCTCCGTATTTAATGCTAAACTTGAATCACGACAGCAGTTTGAAGTTATAGTTACATTATGCCATTATTTTCCCTGCTTATAACATTCATCTGTTATTTGATATTGATCACAAAATTACACCTAAACAGTTTCTAGAAAATAGAATTATTTCCTAAATCATAACTAATAATCTCTCTCTGTTATTCTTAAACATTTACTCAGTAACTTTTAAAGTCAATGAATGCAGAAGTGACATGATAGAGGAGAACTGGTCCTCCCGGCTGGGTCTGGTTTTTCCAGAGGTTTTTGCACATTGAGAAATGCGCTATATAAATAAAATCTAATTGAATAGAACAGTCATGAGATTTTGGGGTAACAAATTAATGTTCATTTTAAATTGTTACATTTTCCTTATTTTATTTTTAAGTTGAGATATGACACAAAAATGTTTTAATGTTTGCTTGTGTTTGTTTTCCTAAGTTCTTGTTAAAATGTCAGTATTAAGTCTTTACTGTGTCGTTTACCATCTGCAGCAGAAGTGTGTGTGTGTCTCATTTGAAAGCTACTGATATTTAATACACACAACAGATGGACACACACAAGACTCACTATCAGCTATTGTTTAGCAGCCAATGTGTGTGTGTGTTTGAGGGAACACACGCGGTCTGTTCATCTCACAGACTCAATCGACCCTCATCTGCTGCTCAGGTAACACACTCTCACTGTCTGTCTGATTATGTGTGGTTTTGTTTCATAATGCCTGTTTTCTTACTGTATTGTTTTAATAGAGTCTGATTGTGCTGTTTTAACAGAGTCTGACTGTGCTGATGTAATGTATTGTCTTGTTGATATCAGAGTTTAATTTGTTGATGTAACAGGGTCTGACTGTGCTGTTTTAACAAACCCTGATTGTGTTGTTATAACAGAGTCTGACTGTGTTGTTATAACAGGGTCTGACTGTGCTGATGTAACATAGTGTCTTGTTGATATCAGAGTTTAATTTGTTGATGTAACAGGGTCTGACTGTGCTGTTTTAACAAACCCTGATTGTGTTGTTATAACAGAGTCTGACTGTGCTGATGTAATGTAGTGTCTTGTTGATATCAGGTTTAATTTGTTGTTATAACAGAGTCTAACTGTGCTGTTTTAACAAACCCTGATTGTGTTGTTATAACAGAGTCTGACTGCACTGATGTAATGTAGTGTCTTGTTGATATCAGGTTTAATTTGTTGTTATAACAGAGTCTAACTGTGCTGTTTTAACAAACCCTGATTGTGTTGTTATAACAGAGTCTGACTGTGCTGATGTAATGTAGTGTCTTGTTGATATCAGGTTTAATTTGTTGTTATAACAGAGTCTGACTGTGCTGTTTTAACAAACCCTGATTGTGTTGTTATAACAGAGTCTGACTGCACTGATGTAATGTAGTGTCTTGTTGATATCAGGTTTAATTTGTTGTTATAACAGAGTCTAACTGTGCTGTTTTAACAAACCCTGATTGTGTTGTTATAACAGAGTCTGAATGCACTGATGTAATGTAGTGTCTTGTTGATATCAGGTTTAATTTGTTGTTATAACAGAGTCTGACTGTGCTGTTTTAACAAACCCTGATTGTGTTGTTATAACAGAGTCTGACTGTGCTGATGTAATGTAGTGTCTTGTTGATATCAGGTTTAATTTGTTGTTATAACAGAGTCTAACTGTGCTGTTTTAACAAACCCTGATTGTGTTGTTATAACAGAGTCTGACTGCACTGATGTAATGTAGTGTCTTGTTGATATCAGGTTTAATTTGTTGTTATAACAGAGTCTAACTGTGCTGTTTTAACAAACCCTGATTGTGTTGTTATAACAGAGTCTGACTGCACTGATGTAATGTAGTGTCTTGTTGATATCAGAGTTTAATTTGTTGTTATAACAGAGTCTAACTGTGCTGTTTTAACAAACCCTGATTGTGTTGTTATAACAGAGTCTGACTGTGCTGATGTAATGTAGTGTCTTGTTGATATCAGGTTTAATTTGTTGTTATAACAGAGTCTGACTGTGCTGTTTAAACAAACCCTGATTGTGTTGTTATAACAGAGTCTGACTGTGCTGATGTAATGTAGTGTCTTGTTGATTTCAGAGTTTAATTTGTTGTTATAACAGAGTCTAACTGTGCTGTTTTAACAAACCCTGATTGTGTTGTTATAACAGAGTCTGACTGTGCTGATGTAATATAGTGTCTTGTTGATATCAGGTTTAATTTGTTGTTATAACAGAGTCTAACTGTGCTGTTTTAACAAACCCTGATTGTGTTGTTATAACAGAGTCTGACTGTGCTGATGTAATGTAGTGTCTAGTTGATATCAGGGTTTAATTTGTTGTTATAACAGAGTCTGACTGTGCTGTTTAAACAAACCCTGATTGTGTTGTTATAACAGGGTCTGACTTTGTTGTTATAAAAGAGTCTGACTGTGCTGATGTAATGTAGTGTCTTGTTGATATCAGAGTTTAATTTGTTGTTATAACAGAGTCTAACTGAGCTGTTTTAACAAACCCTGATTGTGTTGTTATAACAGAGTCTGACTGTGCTGTTTTAACAAACCCTGATTGTGTTGTTATAACAGAGTCTGACTGTGCTGATGTAATGTAGTGTCTTGTTGATATCAGGTTTAATTTGTTGTTATAACAGAGTCTAACTGTGCTGTTTTAACAAACCCTGATTGTGTTGTTATAACAGAGTCTGACTGTGCTGATGTAATGTAGTGTCTTGTTGATATCAGGTTTAATTTGTTGTTATAACAGAGTCTAACTGTGCTGTTTTAACAAACCCTGATTGTGTTGTTATAACAGAGTCTGACTGTGCTGATGTAATGTAGTGTCTTGTTGATATCAGGTTTAATTTGTTGTTATAACAGAGTCTAACTGTGCTGTTTTAACAAACCCTGATTGTGTTGTTATAACAGAGTCTGACTGTGCTGATGTAATGTAGTGTCTAGTTGATATCAGGGTTTAATTTGTTGTTATAACAGAGTCTGACTGTGCTGTTTAAACAAACCCTGATTGTGTTGTTATAACAGAGTCTGACTGTGCTGTTTTAACAAACCCTGATTGTGTTGTTATAACAGAGTCTGACTGTGCTGATGTAATGTAGTGTCTTGTTGATATCAGGTTTAATTTGTTGTTATAACAGAGTCTAACTGTGCTGTTTTAACAAACCCTGATTGTGTTGTTATAACAGGGTCTGACTTTGTTGTTATAAAAGAGTCTGACTGTGCTGATGTAATGTAGTGTCTAGTTGATATCAGGGTTTAATTTGTTGTTATAACAGAGTCTAACTGAGCTGTTTTAACAAACCCTGATTGTGTTGTTATAACAGAGTCTGACTGTGCTGTTTTAACAAACCCTGATTGTGTTGTTATAACAGAGTCTGACTGTGCTGATGTAATGTAGTGTCTTGTTGATATCAGGGTTTAATTTGTTGTTATAACAGAGTCTAACTGAGCTGTTTTAACAAACCCTGATTGTGTTGTTATAACAGAGTCTGACTGTGCTGTTTTAACAAACCCTGATTGTGTTGTTATAACAGAGTCTGACTGTGCTGATGTAATGTAGTGTCTTGTTGATATCAGGTTTAATTTGTTGTTATAACAGAGTCTAACTGTGCTGTTTTAACAAACCCTGATTGTGTTGTTATAACAGAGTCTGACTGTGCTGATGTAATGTAGTGTCTTGTTGATATCAGGTTTAATTTGTTGTTATAACAGAGTCTAACTGTGCTGTTTTAACAAACCCTGATTGTGTTGTTATAACAGAGTCTGACTGTGCTGATGTAATGTAGTGTCTTGTTGATATCAGGTTTAATTTGTTGTTATAACAGAGTCTAACTGTGCTGTTTTAACAAACCCTGATTGTGTTGTTATAACAGAGTCTGACTGTGCTGATGTAATGTAGTGTCTAGTTGATATCAGGGTTTAATTTGTTGTTATAACAGAGTCTGACTGTGCTGTTTAAACAAACCCTGATTGTGTTGTTATAACAGAGTCTGACTGTGCTGATGTAATGTAGTGTCTTGTTGATATCAGGTTTAATTTGTTGTTATAACAGAGTCTGACTGTGCTGTTTTAACAAACCCTGATTGTGTTGTTATAACAGAGTCTGACTGTGCTGATGTAATGTAGTGTCTAGTTGATATCAGGGTTTAATTTGTTGTTATAACAGAGTCTGACTGTGCTGTTTAAACAAACCCTGATTGTGTTGTTATAACAGGGTCTGACTTTGTTGTTATAAAAGAGTCTGACTTTGCTGATGTAATGTAGTGTCTTGTTGATATCAGGTTTAATTTGTTGTTATAACAGAGTCTGACTGTGCTGTTTTAACAAACCCTGATTGTGTTGTTATAACAGAGTCTGACTGTGCTGATGTAATGTAGTGTCTTGTTGATATCAGGTTTAATTTGTTGTTATAACAGAGTCTGACTGTGCTGTTTTAACAAACCCTGATTGTGTTGTTATAACAGAGTCTGACTGTGCTGATGTAATGTAGTGTCTTGTTGATATCAGGTTTAATTTGTTGTTATAACAGAGTCTGACTGTGCTGTTTTAACAAACCCTGATTGTGTTGTTATAACAGAGTCTGACTGTGCTGATGTAATGTAGTGTCTTGTTGATATCAGGTTTAATTTGTTGTTATAACAGAGTCTGACTGTGCTGTTTAAACAAACCCTGATTGTGTTGTTATAACAGGGTCTGACTTTGTTGTTATAAAAGAGTCTGACTTTGCTGATGTAATGTAGTGTCTTGTTGATATCGGAGTTTAATTTGTTGATATAACAGAGTCTAACTGTGCTATTTTAACAAACCCTGATTGTGTTGTTCTAACAGTGTCTGACTGTGTTGATATAACAGAGTCTAACTGTGCTGTTTTAACAAACCCTGATTGTGTTGTTCTAACACTGTCTGACTGTGTTGTTATAAAAGAGTCTGACTGTGCTGATGTAGTGTAGTGTCTTGTGGATATCAGAGTTTAATTTGTTGATATAACAAAGTCTGACTGTGTTGTTATAAAAGAGTCTGACTGTGCTGATGTAATGTAGTGTCTTGTTGATATCAGAGTTTAATTTGTTGTTATAACAGGGTCTGACTGTGTTGTTATAAAAGAGTCTGACTGTGCTGATGTAATGTAGTGTCTTGTTGATATCAGAGTTTAATTTGTTGATATAACAGAGTCTAACTGTGCTATTTTAACAAACCCTGATTGTGTTGTTCTAACAGTGTCTGACTGTGTTGTTATAAAAGAATCTGACTGTGCTGATGTAATGTAGTGTCTTGTTGATATCAGAGTTTAATTTGTTGATATAACAGAGTCTGACTGTGTTGTTATAACAAACCCTGATTGTGTTGTTATAACTGAGTCTGGCTGTGCTGATGTAATGTAGTGTCTTGTTGATATCAGAGTCTGACTGTGCTGTTTTAACAAACCCTGATTGTGTTGTTCTAACAGGGTCTGACTTTGTTGTTATAACAGAGTCTGACTGTGCTGATGTAATGTAGTGTCTTGTTGATATCAGAGTTTAATTTATTGATATAACAGAGTCTGACTGTGTTGTTATAACAAACCCTGATTGTGTTGTTATAACTGAGTCTGGCTGTGCTGATATAATGTAGTGTCTTGTTGATATCAGAGTCTGACTGTGCTGTTTTAACAAACCCTGATTGTGTTGTTATAACAGAGTCTGACTGTGCTGATGTAATGTAGTGTCTTGTTGATATCAGGGTTTAATTTGTTGATGTAACAGAGTCTGACTGTGTTGTTTTAATAGAGTCTGACTGTGCTGTTGTGTTGAGACATCATTGATTGTGTCAGTCTGTGAATCTGTTGTCAAATGTTGTGTGTTGGTTAATGTAATTTGTCTCTGAAAGGTTGTGTAATAGTTGTGAATGTGAAATTGTGATGCCTCTGGCCGGTGATGAGCTTGTGTGCCCGAAGTTCCAGCCCAACATCTTCGATTCCACCCGCTGCCACGACTGTTTACGACAGAAACACCTGCACAACTCCTCACCTGAACATGACACAACTCCTGCACACAGCCAGGAGAAAGACACCAGCATCAAGGTGAGACAGATAGACAGGTGACTATAAAATGTATACGTATGATAAATAGAATGAATTATCATGTATAATTGCTGAGGTCAGATTGAAGAGTACAGCAAGTGTGATCATGAGATCATCATTCATGATGAGAGTAATCCAAGTGTGTGTGTGTGTGTGTGTGTGTGTGTGTGTGTGTGTGTGTGTGTGCGAGTGTGCTCCACCTTCTCATTCATAATTAATGACAACAGATCGAGTTCTTCTAGCTAGCTGATACATTCACAGTAAGATCTCTTCTGACCAACAACACCAAAAAACAAGACTCTTGAAAAAAAGCCTTTCTTTAAAAGAAAACAACCTCATGTCAATTCTGTGCCACAATAGTTCAGTGGTGTTAGTGGTTGCTAGGGTGCTGATATGTGGTTGTTAGGTGCTTCTGCACACAAGTGGACTGGTTAGATGATGGCTCCGATCAGGTCTCGGGTAATTGTGAGTTGAATGTAAAAGCTGCTTTTGTGGATTTGATGATGTCTGAAAGATCAGCTGCTGCTTCTGTACGTAACTAAAATAATAATGAGCAGAAAAACCACAAACCAGACCGAGTTACAGCCGTGAAACTCTAAACCAGTACAGTCTGTCAGAGAGAGATGTGTAGATGACCATTTTAACTTCATGAATTTTCTTAGAGATCTCAAATAACCAGTGCAAAAAAGTATTTGATGAATAAAAACACTTGGTGCTGTAGAAAAACAAGTGACATCATCCTACAAAAAATCTTTACCCTCAAACATACTGGTAAAGAAGTATGATGGACAGCACAGCGTCACACTTCCTTTCCTGTATCATGGCCTGTACTTGGCTGACCTCTGATTGGCTGATTGGTTTTCACATCCACTTGTCAGGAGGACTCAGATGTGTTGTCAGTGGTGAGCAGCTACTGTGATGTCAGCAGAGGGGGGCGTGGCTTCGAGGACGGCTCCCTCTGTATTTTGAGCGCAGACTGTGACCTGTACGGGTGTGACGGAGACGACGATCAAAGCTCCGACAGGTAAGACTGAATCAGAGTCTGTATGCTGTATTTTTAAGAATATAAACTCTTTATAAATGTTTTGAGGAATCAGTCTCATTGTGTCTCATTGTGATGTTTGTCTCATTCCAGTCAGTGTGACGATTCTATATACAGCAGCTCAGTCAGTGTTGAAGAAGAAACAAACGTCCTTCATTACCCTTCATCTCACTGCAGGATGACTCGTTTGGATCTGTCATCACACCGGTCAAGTCCTCGGGGCTGGACGGAGGTAGCCCGCAGCCGTGATGCCTTTGGGTCCTTGGGGTTTTCTCACGGTGAGGTGAACACCATATACAGTTACCGAACACTGTGGTTCAGATAGTTCGAGTGACAATTTGAGGTGTCAGAATGTGTAGAGTTACACTGGGCTATTCCAGCTTATGACACTGCGTCTCCACTGCATGAGATAATTTTCACATATTTACACAATCTCTCTCTCTCTTTCTCTCGGTCTGTAGGCAGTGCAAAGGAAAAGAGAGATCGAGAGAGCGGATATTTCTCTCTGGGAAGAGCTGCGGGTAGTAGAGCCGTCTGTGATAAAGGCTCTCCTCCTCCTTATCGGCATTCTGAGAGAGGCCATCCCCTTACAGGCAACAAAAGCCCAGAATCCAAAGCCACTATTCCCTTTCGTAACCCGGGTCTGGGCGTTCCCTCTGAAAGAAGAACCGGTGAGATACAGAATGCTGATCTGATGAACTATCCTCCACAATCCTTGACTCCGGATCCAGTGGATCACAGTGTAGAGGTTGAGGCTCTCGCTGGTCCCAGATCTCTGAGTCCCACTCCTTTCAAACAAGCCGAATCACTCAGAACCTCCAAACGAAGAGTCGAACGAAATCCCCCGTCGTCCTCCTACCAAACGCTGGGCTCTTCCCAAAGAAGCTCCAGTCTGTCGCGCTCCATGTCTCCAGGTCATAGTACCTCTCCACTCAGGCGGGGTGAGTCCACCTCCTCTCTAAATACACTGGGTTTTCGCTCTGGCAGTTTGGCGAGGGGACGAGAGCAGGTGTCCACCACTCCCACTCGGAAAGGTTACGCTGGAGACTCAAAGAAGAACTTGCGCTCGCTGGCGAGCACTGTGGGCACGGTCAGTAGTTTCAGTAAGTCCTACATGGATCTGAGAGGCTCTTCGCGGAATTCAGAGAACAACAGCTTTCCCGTCGGCTCTACGCTGAACCGTGGAGGATCCTCACCTTCCAGGCGGAGTCCTGATGGTCCTCGGCAAACTTCTGTTTGGAAAAGTGATGCAAGCCCTTCATTCGAGTACAGTCATGAGAGACAGAGCTCACCCCATGCAGGTAGACGATATGATGTCAGAAGCCAGTCCCCTAAAGGCGGAAAGGAGACAGATAGCTCCTCAAATCAGATTCGAGAGGGTCGTCGGAGTGCATCTCCAGTCAGAAAGGGTTATGGAACAGAGAAAAGGTCCACGTCCAATGGCTGGTGTTATAAGAGAGAAAGCCCCCCGTCATCCAGGAAAGGCTACGACACTCAAATCCAAGCATCACTGAAGAAAGCAGAAGTCAAGCGAGCCAGCCGAAACCCATCCCCCAGTAGAGGTCATCATCAAAGCCCTGACCAATCATCACTTTACAAAACCAAAACAAGCCAGGTGAACTCAGCTCGTGAGCTGAAGAGCCGCAGTTCCTCCCCGTTAAGGTGGGGAAATGACAAACTTAGCCAATCCTTACCTCGCAAATCAGAGATTGGCCGACGCTCTCCTACACTGAGGCATGACCCCACAGGTCACGCCCCTCTCAGGAACACAGCGAGTGATAGAACGGACAGAACAGACTCCGCCTCTTATGTTAAAGACACCAGCAAATCGGAGCGTGAATCAAAGTACTGGAGAGGCTCCGCCCACTCTCTCCTCAGCCAGTCAGTGTCACGTAGCTCCTCCCCGTCCCGCAACAGCTCCTCTCATCAACCTGCTCCGGTTGCCTGGGAAACGTCGCAAAGTGTTAGTAAAAGGAGCAGCGTAAAGCAGGAGCGAGAGATTAATAGATTCACCCCTAACTGCCGACCACCAGTCTCCCAAAAACAAAGTCTTTCCCCGTCAATCCAGAGACACACCTCTTCACAGAGCTCAATGGACTCAGAGATAAGCCATCTGTCAGCCGGATCTTCAGGACTAAACCGAGATGAATACGCCATGATGGCTCACCTTCCTAAAGTTAAAACCGTCATGCAGAGGGAGGGTCCCAGTCACACGGACAGTCTCAAAAACCAGCAGAGACGAGAACTGTCCCTTTACAAACCAGCCAGGTAGATCTCCAGACAGAGCCACATGTGTGTTAAGATGTCCCTTTTATTATCATTCAATTCCTCGAAGCGAGCAAAACTCAGAGAGCTTCCTCTGCTCTGTTTAACACACTTTACCAAGTACATCCATTCCTGAACATTTCACAGGTTAGATAGGTACGGTAAATGCAAATAAACACCTGTAGGATGTGTTGTGTTTTCAGTCACTGTCAAAGCAAAGCTCTTAACTCAGACTGGGATGAAGTTGAGGAAGAGAGAGACGCTGGTAGACTGTCAAGAGCACACTCCCCTAGCTCACTGCATACACAGGTAACTTCACCTTACACATGCTCACATGACCGCTTGTCACCCTAAAGCCCAATTTTTACTTGTGCACCGTAGCCTCTATGCCGTAGGCTACGTATTGGTTTTCATTTAAACTTCTGCGTCATTGGCCGCGTCGAGCCAAAGAAGAAGCAGTTCGTTTGAGAAGCATTAGCAGTGATAGCGGCAAGTAAACAGTCACTTTTATTGCACCTTGAGATGTTAAATACAGAAGAACAGATAATTACTTAGATAATTATGCGTTCGCAGAGTTTTTGGACCTGGGGAGGGGTTCACACAGACCAATCAGAGTGCTTGCAGTCCGCGTAGGGTCCCGCGTTGAGTTGATGGGTTACTACATTTTTGGAGGGGTGCACGTCAGGTTACAGCATAGGGTACACGGGTCTGCGTAGGTCCAACGCACAAGTTAAAATTGGGCTTAATGCAGTGACATCACATCTGTAAGAGAGAACACAATAGCATTGAGATTTATTTCACTGAATCACGATGATGATGATTGATTCAGAGAGCGAGCAGTCCATCTCCAGAGCCGATTCACAAGAATACGTCCAGATCAACAGAACACAAACAGGTGCATTTAACACACTCAGTCTGAAGTGCTGATGTTATGTAGTTTGTGTTGTCGTTCTTCAGTGTGTTTGTTATTACAGAAAGCGCACAGACCGTCAGTGTATTTCTCCTGCAGTGTGGAACAGACTGATGAAGAATCCGTTCAACAGGCACGTCATAATATCTCATTCAATCTTCTTTAAAGGCTGTCATTTATCTGTAACTTTGGCCTCTCTATCGCCATCTCTGTCTGAAACATACAACTGCAGTCAAACGTTCCATTTCTTACTAAATCTCAACCAAATGAAGGTCCATAGTACAATTTTTGTGATGATCTATTGATAGAAATACAATATAATATACATGGCTGTGCCTTCAGAGGTGTATAAAGAGCTTATCCAATGAAGCGTTATGTTTTTATTACCGTAGAATGAGCTATTTCTATCTGCGTACACCGCGAGTCCCCCTGCATGTAATTCGCCATGTTCTGTCAGCCGTTGTGTTTGGAAAGGGAGGGGGAGGGGCCACTAGATATTACTGACTGGACCTTTAAACCATTATTAGGGTTGTGAAGCAGGTTCGTTGTAATTCATTTCATTTTACTAATGATTATTTATCTTCAATTATCTATATTTATTATTTTGGGGTTTTGAGCTGGATTTATTCTTATTTAGGGATTTTTCATATAGCTACTAATAGTAGTTACAAATTTACTATAACTGAACTACACATATTTACTTTTATGAAACCATGTGTTAGGTTCTTAAGAGAACTGTTTCAAACCAAAGCTTTTAAAATGTTATTATTTGTGTTGCTTTGGCTCAAGGCGATGCCCTTTATAACTGATGTATAGTTATTACATCTTATAGTCTTCATTGTTTTATAACGTTTATAAACAGACTAGTTTGAATTTAAGTTATTGGTGTACGAACTTCTGAACGCGAATTCAACAGGATCATTCTGATTGGCGTCTGAACTACCGCTTGTAACGCTGGTTGGTTTGTTGTGGTCTCGCTCGCGGTTCCGGTTGGTTGCTGTTATGCGTTTGCTCGGTTTTGATTGGCTGCTCGCTTCCGCTCAACTGTCCACGGGATCCGCCCCGGTAACACCGCAGCAGCAGCTCGAACTCCGTCAAACTTTCAGTCGCATCGATCGAATCTGTTTATAATTGTTATTGGTCATAATAAACAACATTAAGTTTGCTTAAACTCTTCAGCCACATTACAACTCACGAGTGTTCAATTGTATCATATGGACTTTATTTAACTGCTGTTTGCGCTCCGGCTGGATTTCACCATCATGACGGTCAGTTTAACATTCATTCACTTTAATAAACTGTAGTGTGTGTCTAAACCGAGTGTGTTTTGTGTTTTGTGTGTGTGTGTGTGTGTGTGGGAGGGGGGGGGGGCGAGCAAACATTTGTAATACATATTTCTGTGTATTTGCGCGCGACACACCCCACACGGCGCACGCGCGTTAGTGACACTGATCGTGATGTTTTTGTCAGTGTAAATTCCCACAGACTGTCTGATAGAGTCATTATTCATCATTTAAATCTGTCAGAGTCAATATTATTCATGATCAACCAGCACTACACTTGAACACATACTACAATAACAACTTTATCATTAATATCTGATGCTCATGTGTGTTTGTGCATGCGAGACATCGACTTGTGTGTTTCTCTGGTTTGTTTTCTGTTAGGTTTAAAATTCACAACGATACATGAATGTCTTTTATCATAAGAAAACCAAGATCTGATCAGCTTGAGACTGTATAACACTGGTCTGGTGTTAAAGGTCATCATGAACATTGTATTTCTGTCTTTGACTGCCATTTCTTTATTCTTAGTACTATGGTAGTGGATGATGTCTGGAACTAGGGCTGTGCCATATATATCGAAATATCGCACACGTGCATATCGCAATGGTTTGCGATAATTGAGCTATTTATTTCTTTGAAAAATTATGTATGGTCAAAGTTTAATGTCAATGCGGATAGTATAGTATCTACAGTGGGTACAGAAAGTATTCAGACCCCCTTACATGTTTCACTCTTTGTTATATTGCTGCCATTTGCTAAAATCATTTAAGTTCATTTTACTCATTAATTCACACACAGCAGCCCATGTTGACAGAAAAACACAAAATTGTTGACATTTGTGCAGATTTATTAAAAAAGAAAAACTGAAATATCACATGGTCCTAAGTATTCAGACCCTTTGCTGTGACGCTCATATATTTAACTCAGGTGCTGTTCATTTCTTCTGATCATCCTTGAGATGGTTCTACACCTTCATTTGAGTCCAGCTGTGTTTGATTATACTGATCGGACTTGTTTAGGAAAGCCACACATCTGTCTATATAAGACCTTACAGCTCACAGTGCATGTCAGAGCAAAAGAGAACCATGAGGTCAAAGGAACTGCCTGAAGAGCTCAGAGACAGAATCATGGCACAGATCTGACCAAGGTTACAGAAACATTTCTGCTGCACTTAAGGTTCCTAAGAGCACAGTGGCCTCCATAATCCTTAAATGGAAGACGTTTGGGACGACCAGAACCCTTCCTAGAGCTCAACTGAGCTATCAGGGGAGAAGAGCCCAAAGATCACTGTGGCTGAGCTCCAGAGATGCAGTCCGGAGAAAGTTGTAGAAAGTCAACCATCACTGCAGCCCTTCACCAGTCGGGCTTTATGGCCCGGAAGCCTCTTCTAAGTCCAGGAGACATGAAAGCCTGCATGGAGTTTACCAATAAACCCCTAAATGACTCCAAGAGGGTGAGAAATAAGATTCTCTGGTCTGATGAGACCAAGATAGCACTTTTGGGCCTTAATTCTAAGCGGTATGTGTGGAGAACCAGGCACTGCTCATCACCTGTCCAATACAGTCTCAACAGTGAAGCGTGGTGGTGGTGGTGGCAGCATCATGCTGTGGGGGTGTTCTTCAGCTGCAGGGACAGGAAGACTGGTTGCAATCTAGGGAAAGATGAATGAGGCCAAGTACAGGGATATCCTGGACCAAAACCTTCTCTAGAGTGCTCAAGACCTCAGACTGGGCCGAAGGTTCACCTTCCAACAAGACAATGACCCTAAGCACACAGCTACAATAACGAAGGAGTGGCTTCACAACAACTCTGTGACTGTTCTTGAATGGCCCAGACAGAGCCCTGACTTAAACCCAACGTTTACAATCCAACCTGACAGAACTGGAGAGGATCTGCAAAGGAGGAAGGGCGGAGGATCCCCAAATCCAGTTGTGACAAACTTGTTGCATCCTTCCCAAAAAGACTCATGGCTGTATTAGATCAAAAGTCTGCTTCTACTAAATACTGAGCAAAGGGTCTGAATACTTAGGACCATGTGATAGCTGCAAAAATGTCAACAATTCTGTGTTTTTCTGTCAATATGGGCTGCTGTGTGCGAATTAATGAGTAAAAAAATGAACTTAAATGATTTTAGCAAATGGCAGCAATATAACAAAGAGTGAAAAATGTAAGGGGGTCTGAATACTTTCTGTACCCACTGTATGTGGCACACGGATGTTAGTTGGGATGCGCATGATAGCATGCGTGTGCTCTGACAATTAACCTGATCAATTAAAGTCAATCAACAATCCGCGTCGTGATGCAAAATGTGTTTGATTTATTTTTGTTTGTTCACATTGTTTACAAAATGTCAGATTTGTTTAATGCAACAGTAAAACATGGCGGTTCACTTTCAGAAGTTGTAGTGATACTTTTTTTCCTCTAATAATGTGAAATTTATGTTAGTTATATCATTTTTTAAATGCTTTTTAATACTATTTAAATTGATTTTCGAAAAAGAAATATCGTATTCCCATATGCAATATCTCATTTTTCCTCAATATCGCACAGCCCTATCCTGAACAGAAAATGGCTAACATTCTTAGTCATTTATACAGGTATGAGATGATATGAGGGTGAATAAATGATGACAGTTTATTTCTGGTTGAACTGTCCCGTTAAAGCTTCATATGTGTGTGATGTACACTAGTTGTGTGTTGGAGCAGTAACACTGATGTTTCCTGTGTGATTCACATCTGTCTGTTGTGTTAGTTCCTCAAATGCTTGTTTGTGTGTGTGTTTGCTGTGTTGCACTTTTACAATTGACACTGAACTGAAGCCTGTCTCTCTTTCTAACCTGATAAACCCGTCTGTCTGTCTCTAGCCTGACCTGCTGAACTTTAAGAAGGGCTGGATGTCAAAACTGGATGAGAGCGGAGAGGTAACAGTGTCTGTCTGTGATGATAATTGTGTTTCTGTCCCGGCATCCAAAATCGCCTACTAACATACCAAATAGTAGACGATAAACAGTATGAGTCATGTATAGTATGTATGGCATGAATATGTGTTTCTGTGTCTTTTGTGTATTATAAGTTGTCCATGCATGTATTAGAAACATAAAATTGCAAACATTTAGTGTCAGAACAAAATAAGCATTCAATCTAAAAGCGAATGCTCACCCAGACCCGCCTGAACCGCCTCGTGTAACCACACCCACACAAATCTACGTCAGTTCGTGGTATGATTTGACTAAGACCGCCCAAATGTAAACGCAAGTGAGGAGGGTGTACATGTCAGTTCAATTGCTTTGAAACCTGATCTCCGTCACACGCTAGCATTATTCCACCAATCACTACGCACTGGTTAACTGGCCAATCACAGCACACCTCACTGTTCAGCGTCATGAGCTTTGTCAAGTATGTGCACGTTTCAGAGAGGAGATACAAAAATCCGTGGAAAAAACAGCCTTTAATGTATATACATATGGAATTACATCTAAAACAAACCATGATATTCGTTTTAGCCATGCTATATGACTCCTTTAAGACGCATGTCAGTTTTCAAATGTGAGGACCGATAAATGCATTTATTCGTGAATAAATTATTTTTTTATTGACGCCTAAGTACAGGTTGTTGTTAAAACGTCATAGGTCAAAGACCATACTAGTCACATGACCATAAAACATAGCAGACGCTGTATGTCCCAAATCTATTCCCACTATATAGAGCGTACTGTTTTAACGGTCCATAGGTAGATACTGATTCAATTCAGTGCATACTGTTACAGTTGAGATTTTAGACGCAGAGAGAATGTCTGTCTGTGTGTGTGATGTGTTTTAGTATTGTCTGACTCTGTGTGTGTGTGTGTGTGTTCAGTGGAGGAAACACTGGTTTGTGCTGACAGATGCTGGACTGAAGTACTATCGGGATTCAGCGGCAGAGGAGGTGAGCGAGACGTTCTGCTGAAGCTCTTTGTGGTGAGCTGTATGTCACGTGGTGTGCTGAGCTGTATGTGTTTCGCTGTTTCAACAGAAGGATGATGTGGATGGAGAGATCGACCTGAAGTCATGTGTGAAGGTGTCTGAGTTTGATGTGGAGAAGAACTATGGCTTTCAGATTCAGGTCAGTTCACACAGAGACTGTGAGAGACACATGTCTGGACGTGACGCATTCCTTCAGCGGATGGGAAATGATCAACCAATCAGATGTGACAGGTTTTTGGATAGCTTCATTCTCTTTCTTTCATAGACAAGAGAGGATGTGTTCACGCTGTCGGCCATGACCGCAGGAATCCGCAGGAACTGGATTGAGATTTTAAGGAAAAGTATTCGACCAAACGTCTCTCCAGACCTCACACAGTCAGTACCATCACTCACCTACCAGACAACAGTTATATAGAAACATCATTTACTGGATTTACTTTAATGGTCCTCTGTGGATTTTGTCAGTTCAGAGTACTCAAAACTGATGAGATGCAGTGCTGCCACCCAACACAAATCACAAATACGCTTTTATTGTGTTTTTTTTTTGCAGGCTACCCGACTGCAGCGCTGATAAAGAGAACACGCGACACGCTTCATCACGTCGACATCACAGCCAATCAGAGGCCGCCTCCAGCACAAACCCCACTCACAGCAAATTTGACTATGTGGAACTGTCGCGTGTAGCTCCGCCTTCCGGTCCTACCTCGGCCAGTCAGAGAGAATCCGGGGAGGGACAGGTGAGAGAACACAACCAATGGCAGGAGGAGAGAACATGTGACGCTGCTCACGGCCAATGGGAGGCGGCTCTCTCACGCAAGGGGACTGGGCAGCTGGCGGAGCAGAGGAGACTGGAAGAGATCGAGAAGAAATGGGCGGAGTTTGAGCAGCTGCCACTCAAAGAGATGAGGTCCATTCAACCAATGGGATCGCGGCCTGGCCCGGTATCCACTCCAGCTCTGGAGAGGGAGGTAGTGCGTGAATAAAATCTATCTGCTCTCATAAAACCAACTCTTGATGAGTTTATGAGAACTGAATAGAACACAGACGCTCCAAAATAAACAATTAACTATATGAAGTTACATTAAACCTTTTATTTACTCGCCAAAACAATTTAACGTGCATTTAATGTTTATTTTGGATGCAGTGTATAAGCTTTATACAGAAGCTTGTTTACACTTATTTAGTCTGTGTGTGTGTTTTTAGGCTACAGATCCACCGAGGCTCTTTTACGCGGCTGAAAAGGCCGGTTGCCGGTGCTTGAACCGCGTTTTATTTTCAAGCGGAAGCGCGTTTGTTACTTTGATACGCTGCAGAAAAGAACCTCAGCTGCTCTAAAAAAAAAAAGTGGCGTCTCCGCTGGGAACGATTGAAAAAACACGTCATACGCCAAACGCCTCGGTGGACACAGCCCCTAAGTCTTCGTTTGATTGGCTGATGCTTACAAATCGAACTTGAGCGTGATTCACTATATCATTGCGGGAGGCTTTACCTCTGTCTCTCTCTCTCTGTCTTTCCTCGTCTATAGGTGGCGTCTCTGAGGCAGCAGCTGGTGACGCTGCAGGGGGGGAGGGAGGGATCACAGGCGGGGTGGGCGGGGTCGGGTGGGGCGGAGTCTCGCTGCATTGAGAGTTTACAGCAGATGGAGCGAGTCCACAGGGAGACACTGGAGGAGATGGAGAAACAACACGCACAACAGATCCGAGCTCTGGAGAGAGAGAGAGACGCATTGCTCCGAGAGGAGACCGAGGCTACTGCACGGGGTACACACAACAACAACACACACACACCCGCTAAAATGCCCAGATGTTTGTGAGGCTTGTGTGTAACTGTGTGTGTGTGTGTGTGTGTCAGTGATGAAAGCATTACAGACGGCACATAAAGCAGAACTGGAGAAAACAACACAACACGCCGAGAGAGATGGAACAGACACAAACACACTGGATGCACAACAACAGTGAGTACACACACTCAACAGAACCGACACACACACACACATGCAGAAGTATGCACACATCACTACATACAGATCTGAAACACATGTGAGCACATCACAGTTATCATTTCAAAACACAAATGTGTAATGAAATATCAAAATCATCTGTGTGTGTGCGTGTTTGCGTGTGTGTGTTTGTGTGTGCATGTGTGTTTGTAGGGCCGAATTAGTGTCTCTCAGGAGAGAGTTGGAGAGTTTGTCTGAGCGCTACTCTCAGAAGTGTTTGGAGTTGAATGAAGCTCAACAGCACAGTAAAGAGAGAGAGAGACAGATCAGCCTGAGAGATAGACAGCTGGAACAACTCAAGAGAGACAACCAGGTGACACACAACAGATCAACACAAATAAACATGAAGTGTGTGTGTATGGAACCGGTCCTAATCAAACCCGCTTTTGTTTTTAGGAGTTATACGTTCATCTGTCAGAGGAGATTAAGGTCATTGGCTCAGTGGTCAGAGGTCAGGGGTCAGATCCTGACTGCAGCAAGAGCTCGTGGAGTGAGACACAGGTAAATCTTTCACTTTTCATTTCACTTAAACTAAAGTTATAAAACTCATGTGCTGTCGATCGGTGTGTTTGAATACACTGGAAACGTGTGTGTGTACGTGTGCGCTGTCATGACTTACATTATAAACACAGAAATCTGACACACTCATGAAAGATTAGCCGAATGTCAGCACATTACAGGCTTCAGTGTGAAGACAGCGCCACCTGCTGGCTCAATTATAAAGTCAAATGTTTCTCATGATATCATTGCTTAATTGTATATTTGTGTTGTTGTTGTTGTGTAGGTGCTGTTGAGGGTGAGAGAGAATGAACTACAGTACCTGCACAAAGAGCTCAACTGTCTGCGCAGCCAGCTGCACCTCCACACAATGGTATTGTATTGTGTGTGCGTGTGGGTGGGTGTTGTCTGATACAGGCGTGTGATTATATAACGTGTGTGATTTGTGTGTGTCAGGAGAAGAACAGTGTGTGTGAGCAGTACCGTGAGGTGTGTGAGGAGTTGAGTGTGATGAAGAGCCGGAGTGAGAGAGAGATGGAGACGCTGAGAGAACATCTGAGAGTGGCACTGAACGCCCTGCAGGACGGACAACACACACACAACAGCCTGCAGTGACACACACACACACACACACAGCGGTGAGACACACACTTTTGTACATTAACGGTAACTGTCATTCATTCACTAACCTTATGAATGTGTGTGTGTGTCTGTAGGGAGGAGCCTGAACAATCATGTGCCTTTCATTTCAATCCAATCAGCTGCAGGGAATGACCTCGGCCAATCAGTACACTGGACTAAATCTCCTGCACTTTTCATGTCTACGAGAGATGATGTGAAACGCTTTACTGTCTGAGCTGCTGAGACTGAATAACTGGATAACACATGTGTGTGTTTTTGTTCCTGTCCTTCACTTCTTTTGTGCCACAAAACCCAGCGCTTTGCTTTAATGAGCCAATGTTTCTAAACATGTTTCTTGTTCTTGTTTTTATATTTAATTACAGAAGTTTACAGCGTGTCTAAGTGTAACATGTTACAACCTATTAAAGATGGCTTCTTCACTTGATTTGTGTTGGGTTTTTTCCATTTAAGCTTGTTGTTTTATTTGCAATATGGTCACAGGTGAAGTGAGGGTGGTTGTGGCTAGCTGTGGATTATCCTGCTTATACCAGAGTCATGTTTAATTTAAAGCTGTTATTGATGTTTACAGTGTCATTTTTGATCAGACAGGAGAAAATCATTATTATTATGATTATTAATATTATCATCAGATCATTTCAAACTGACAGGAGTAATGCACACCTTCCAGCCAATCAGAACCCAGTATTCAGACACACCATGGTATAATCATATTTAACAGAAGGTTTTACAGCTAAAATCACTTTATATCATTTATAATTTGTATACTGTAAAAAGTATTTATATTTTATCTCGTGAAACACGTCGTCAGGATCAATGTTAGATTAGTATAACTAAAGAAAATTGATTTGTGTATCATATTGATTTGTGTATCAAGAGTTGGTTCAACCTCATGCAACGCTGCGCAGACATATCGGCGTATGACGTCACTAGAACACAGCTGTTGCATTTGGTGGATCTCGTGTTGTTGTGCGCGTGCGCGTGCCATTCGTGTTTTGAGTGAGCGCGCATGCGCAGGTCAGCAGTGGATTCTCACAATGGCGTCGAGCGCTGCGACCCGCACCGCCGCTAAAGCCGTTAAACCGATCTTCAGCCGCGACCTGCAGGAGGCCAGACGGAGAGTTCGGGAGCTTTACCGGGCCTGGTACCGCGAGGTGCCGAGCACAGGTGACGTCACGACACGGGCTCAAACACACACGCTGATCCGCGTCAAGGTCACACACACCTCACAACACAGAGTTAGACATGTTACAGTCATACACACACACACACACACACACACACCTCACAACACAGAGTTAGACATGTTACACACACACACACACACACACACACACCTCACAACACAGAGTTAGACATGTTACACACACACACCTCACAACACACACACACACACACACACACCTCACAACACAACAGAGAGTTAGACATGTTACACTCACACACACACACACACACACACACACACACACACACCTCACAACACACACACACACACACACACACACACCTCACAACACAACAGAGAGTTAGACATGTTACACTCACACACACACACACACACACCTCACAACACAGAGTTAGACATGTTACACTCACTCACACACACACACACACACACACACACACACACACCTCACAACACAGAGTTAGACATGTTACACACACACACCTCACAACACACACACACACACCTCACAACACAACAGAGAGTTAGACATGTTACACTCACACACACACACACACACCTCACAACACACACACACACACACACACCTCACAACACAACAGAGAGTTAGACATGTTACACTCACACACACACACACACACACACACACACACACACCTCACAACACAGAGTTAGACATGTTACACTCACTCACACACACACACACACACCTCACAACACAGAGTTAGACATGTTACGCACACACACAACACAGAGTTAGACATGTTACACACACACACCTCACAACACACACACACACACACACACACCTCACAACACAACAGAGAGTTAGACATGTTACACTCACACACACACACACACACACACACCTCACAACACAGAGTTAGACATGTTACACTCACTCACACACACACACACACACCTCACAACACAGAGTTAGACATGTTACAGTCATACACACACACACACAGAAGCTGATTTCATCCCTGTTTGAGTTCAACGGTGCATTTAAAGATTTTAACACCTGAAATAAGTGTGTGTTTGTGTGTTTCAGTTCATGTGTATCAGCTGGATATTTCTGCTCGTCAAGGTCAAGAGAAAGTCAGAGAGATGTTCGACAAAAACAAACACGTGACGGACCCTCGAGTCATGGACATGCTGGTCATAAAGGTAACAAACACCTGCTGTCAATGTCACAGATCACACCTGAGTGACCTCCGACTGACACCTGTCACAATGTATAAAGAATAGTGTGTGTGAAAGCTGAGCACACACACATCATCTAATGCTGCCAGACATGATTCATGAGCTTGATTCTTAACGCTCATCGCCCTTTAAACTGACAGTTCACTCAAACATGAAGGATCTCTTCACTCATCCTCATGTCATCTTCATCTCTTCAGGTAAACACAAATGAATTATTTTATGTTAAAATGCAAAACAAAAGCATAAAACCTTCATCATGAGTCACGACAGTAACACAACAACATTACAATCAGTCATTTTCAGTTCTGAAAGTATAGACACATTTAATGACGTTTTATGAAACAAGTTCAGGAGGAGAACGTCCTCATTCTCTCTACATTCACAGCATCCCTCCTCTATGAGACCTGAGTCTCCCTAGCACAGCAAACACGTATAATATCCCTATCTGTCGTTAGATATGTGTTATTGTGTGTTTTAATGAAGTTTATGTGTGTGTGTGTCAGGGGAAGATGGAGCTGGAGGAGACCATTAATGTCTGGAAGCAGAAGACTCACATCATGAGGTTTTTTCATGAGACTGAGACGCCGCGTCCCACTGATTTCCTCTCTAAATTTTACCACGGACACGACCCCTGACTCTGTAACCCATGTGTGACGTCATTGTGTGCTTTTGGACTGTAAATACACTCATGAAATAAACCGTCTGTCTGGTTTATTGAAAAACACTCAGTTCTGTTTGACATCAGTCAGTAGTCATATAAAAACACTGATTCTTAACATGCCACACATACAAAAAACGGCTTAAAGTTGAATCGCAAGAAATTCAGTATAGAAATGAAAGACACATTATTTTGATATAATTCTTTTAAATTGCACGTTCTATACTGGAAAATACATAAAACTTCCAAAATACAGAGATCTGTAAATTGTCAAACAATTCTTAAATGATATTTTACATTGAAAAAACCTTACACATTTCTGTTCTCACTTTGCGTTGACCCCGTCAGTATTTTCATAATTGTGAATGTACTCGAGAGCCATTCATCACCCCGCTCGCGTCAGTACAACAGTAGGAGGACCTTTGATTTATAATTGAACTCAATGTTTGAATCTCTAGTCACAGTTTTACCATCTCAACACCGTCATCCCAGAGAGATCATTTCTGTCAGTAGCTGTGGGATAAATCTTCTGTTTATTAGCTTCAACTGAGGAAAACAAAACCACTTTGTTGTACAACACATGGTGAGGTGGAAAAAAGAGATTTTATTCTTGGTTCAAGTTGTTCATCAACTACACAATGTCTTGTGGACCTGAGAACATTGCTTATATGATTAATAATAAAATGAAAGTGTGAGAATTAAGAACATAGAACTGGATCTTTCACAATAGTGCAACAGAATGTGTTTTATCCACTTGACTCAGATTCACTGTCAATAGATAAAACATTTTCTGTAACTATGATTGATTAATGCCGATGATCTCAAACACATTGTCTCAAGAATCTGTGAAATGTAAAGTGTATCAGACAAGTGATGTTTCATGTCACCTGCTGCTCAAAGCTCTTGTGCTGTAATTCACGTGACTGTGTTTTATATATTCAATAACAATACCAGAGTAATTCACAGTATAGCCGCTGACCGTACAGCCCTGAATGAAGATCGTGAGTGTGTGTGTCTGTTGTGTGTGCGCGGGTGAGTGAGCGTGTATGTGTGTGTCTGTCGTGTGTGTGTGTGTGTGTCTGTTGTGTGTGCGCGGGTGAGTGAGCGTGTATGTGTGTGTCTGTCGTGTGTGTGTCTGTTGTGTGTGCGCGGGTGAGTGAGCGTGTATGTGTGTGTCTGTCGTGTGTGTGTCTGTTGTGTGTGCGCGGGTGAGTGAGCGTGTATGTGTGTGTCTGTCGTGTGTGTGTCTGTTGTGTGTGCGCGGGTGAGTGAGCGTGTATGTGTGTGTCTGTCGTGTGTGCGCGAGTGAGCGTGTGTGTGTCTGTCGTGTGAGTGTCTGTGTGTGAGCGTGTGTGTGTGTCTGTTGTGTGTCCGCGGGTGAGTGAGCGTGTGTGTGTGTCTGTTGTGTGTGCGCGGGTGAGTGAGCGTGTGTGTGTCTGTCGTGTGAGTGTCTGTGTGTGAGCGTGTGTGTGTCTGTCGTGTGAGTGTCTGTGTGTGAGCGTGTGTGTGTCTGTTGTGTGTGTGCGCGAGTGAGTGAGTGAGTGAGCGTGTGTCTGTCGTGTGAGTGTCTGTGTGTGTGTGTGTCTGTCGTGTGTGCGCGAGTGAGTGAGCGTGTGTGTGTCTGTCGTGTATGCGCGAGTGAGTGAGCGTGTGTGTGTCTGTCGTGTGAGTGTCTGTGTGTGTGTGTGTCTGTCGTGTGTGCGCGAGTGAGTGAGCGTGTGTGTGTCTGTCGTGTGTGCGCGAGTGTGTGAGCGTGTGTGTGTCTGTCGTGTGTGCGCGAGTGAGTGAGCGTGTGTGTGTCTGTCGTGTGAGTGTCTGTGTGTGCGCGAGTGAGTGAGCATGTGTGTGTCTGTCGTGTGAGTGAGCGTGTGTGTCTGGGTGTGAGCTTGAGTGAGCGTGTGTGTGTCTGTCGTGTGTGCGCGAGTGAGTGAGCGTGTGTGTGTCTGTCGTGTATGCGCGAGTGAGTGAGCGTGTGTGTGTCTGTCGTGTGAGTGTCTGTGTGTGTGTGTGTCTGTCGTGTGTGCGCGAGTGAGTGAGCGTGTGTGTGTCTGTCGTGTGTGCGCGAGTGTGTGAGCGTGTGTGTGTCTGTCGTGTGTGCGCGAGTGAGTGAGCGTGTGTGTGTCTGTCGTGTGAGTGTCTGTGTGTGCGCGAGTGAGTGAGCATGTGTGTGTCTGTCGTGTGAGTGAGCGTGTGTGTCTGGGTGTGAGCTTGAGTGAGCGTGTGTGTGTCTGGGTGTGAGCGTGTGTGAGCTTGAGTGAGCATGTGTGTGTCTGTCGTGTGAGTGAGCGTGTGTGTCTGGGTGTGTGCGCGAGTGAGTGAGTGAGCGTGTGTCTGTCGTGTGAGTGTCTGTGTGTGTGTGTGTCTGTCGTGTGTGCGCGAGTGAGTGAGCGTGTGTGTGTGTCTGTTGTGTGTGCGCGGGTGAGTGAGCGTGTGTGTGTCTGTCGTGTGAGTGTCTGTGTGTGAGCGTGTGTGTGTCTGTTGTGTGTGTGCGCGAGTGAGTGAGTGAGTGAGCGTGTGTCTGTCGTGTGAGTGTCTGTGTGTGAGCGTGTGTGTGTGTCTGTTGTGTGTCCGCGGGTGAGTGAGCGTGTGTGTGTGTCTGTTGTGTGTGCGCGGGTGAGTGAGCGTGTGTGTGTCTGTCGTGTGAGTGTCTGTGTGTGTGCGCGGGTGAGTGAGCGTGTATGTGTGTGTCTGTCGTGTGTGTGTCTGTTGTGTGTGCGCGGGTGAGTGAGCGTGTATGTGTGTGTCTGTCGTGTGTGTGTCTGTCGTGTGTGTGTGTGTGTGTCTGTTGTGTGTGCGCGGGTGAGTGAGCGTGTATGTGTGTGTCTGTCGTGTGTGTGTCTGTTGTGTGTGCGCGGGTGAGTGAGCGTGTATGTGTGTGTCTGTCGTGTGTGTGTCTGTTGTGTGTGCGCGGGTGAGTGAGCGTGTATGTGTGTGTCTGTCGTGTGTGTGTCTGTTGTGTGTGCGCGGGTGAGTGAGCGTGTATGTGTGTGTCTGTCGTGTGTGCGCGAGTGAGCGTGTGTGTGTCTGTCGTGTGAGTGTCTGTGTGTGAGCGTGTGTGTGTGTCTGTTGTGTGTCCGCGGGTGAGTGAGCGTGTGTGTGTGTCTGTTGTGTGTGCGCGGGTGAGTGAGCGTGTGTGTGTCTGTCGTGTGAGTGTCTGTGTGTGAGCGTGTGTGTGTCTGTCGTGTGAGTGTCTGTGTGTGAGCGTGTGTGTGTCTGTTGTGTGTGTGCGCGAGTGAGTGAGTGAGTGAGCGTGTGTCTGTCGTGTGAGTGTCTGTGTGTGTGTGTGTCTGTCGTGTGTGCGCGAGTGAGTGAGCGTGTGTGTGTCTGTCGTGTATGCGCGAGTGAGTGAGCGTGTGTGTGTCTGTCGTGTGAGTGTCTGTGTGTGTGTGTGTCTGTCGTGTGTGCGCGAGTGAGTGAGCGTGTGTGTGTCTGTCGTGTGTGCGCGAGTGTGTGAGCGTGTGTGTGTCTGTCGTGTGTGCGCGAGTGAGTGAGCGTGTGTGTGTCTGTCGTGTGAGTGTCTGTGTGTGCGCGAGTGAGTGAGCATGTGTGTGTCTGTCGTGTGAGTGAGCGTGTGTGTCTGGGTGTGAGCTTGAGTGAGCGTGTGTGTGTCTGTCGTGTGTGCGCGAGTGAGTGAGCGTGTGTGTGTCTGTCGTGTATGCGCGAGTGAGTGAGCGTGTGTGTGTCTGTCGTGTGAGTGTCTGTGTGTGTGTGTGTCTGTCGTGTGTGCGCGAGTGAGTGAGCGTGTGTGTGTCTGTCGTGTGTGCGCGAGTGTGTGAGCGTGTGTGTGTCTGTCGTGTGTGCGCGAGTGAGTGAGCGTGTGTGTGTCTGTCGTGTGAGTGTCTGTGTGTGCGCGAGTGAGTGAGCATGTGTGTGTCTGTCGTGTGAGTGAGCGTGTGTGTCTGGGTGTGAGCTTGAGTGAGCGTGTGTGTGTCTGGGTGTGAGCGTGTGTGAGCTTGAGTGAGCATGTGTGTGTCTGTCGTGTGAGTGAGCGTGTGTGTCTGGGTGTGTGCGCGAGTGAGTGAGTGAGCGTGTGTCTGTCGTGTGAGTGTCTGTGTGTGTGTGTGTCTGTCGTGTGTGCGCGAGTGAGTGAGCGTGTGTGTGTGTCTGTTGTGTGTGCGCGGGTGAGTGAGCGTGTGTGTGTCTGTCGTGTGAGTGTCTGTGTGTGAGCGTGTGTGTGTCTGTTGTGTGTGTGCGCGAGTGAGTGAGTGAGTGAGCGTGTGTCTGTCGTGTGAGTGTCTGTGTGTGAGCGTGTGTGTGTGTCTGTTGTGTGTCCGCGGGTGAGTGAGCGTGTGTGTGTGTCTGTTGTGTGTGCGCGGGTGAGTGAGCGTGTGTGTGTCTGTCGTGTGAGTGTCTGTGTGTGAGCGTGTGTGTGTCTGTTGTGTGTGTGCGCGAGTGAGTGAGTGAGTGAGCGTGTGTCTGTCGTGTGAGTGTCTGTGTGTGTGTGTGTCTGTCGTGTGTGCGCGAGTGAGTGAGCGTGTGTGTGTCTGTCGTGTGTGCGCGAGTGAGTGAGCGTGTGTGTGTCTGTCGTGTGTGCGCGAGTGTGTGAGCGTGTGTGTGTCTGTCGTGTGTGCGCGAGTGAGTGAGCGTGTGTGTGTCTGTCGTGTGAGTGTCTGTGTGTGAGCGTGTGTGTGTCTGTTGTGTGTGTGCGCGAGTGAGTGAGTGAGTGAGCGTGTGTCTGTCGTGTGAGTGTCTGTGTGTGTGTGTGTCTGTCGTGTGTGCGCGAGTGAGTGAGCGTGTGTGTGTCTGTCGTGTGAGTGTCTGTGTGTGCGCGAGTGAGTGAGCATGTGTGTGTCTGTCGTGTGAGTGAGCGTGTGTGTCTGGGTGTGAGCTTGAGTGAGCGTGTGTGTGTCTGGGTGTGAGCGTGTGTGAGCTTGAGTGAGCATGTGTGTGTCTGTCGTGTGAGTGAGCGTGTGTGTCTGGGTGTGAGCTTGAGTGAGCGTGTGTGTGTCTGGGTGTGAGCGTGTGTGAGCTTGAGTGAGCATGTGTGTGTCTGTCGTGTGAGTGAGCGTGTGTGTCTGGGTGTGTGCGCGAGTGAGTGAGTGAGCGTGTGTCTGTCGTGTGAGTGTCTGTGTGTGTGTGTGTCTGTCGTGTGTGCGCGAGTGAGTGAGCGTGTGTGTGTGTCTGTTGTGTGTGCGCGGGTGAGTGAGCGTGTGTGTGTCTGTCGTGTGAGTGTCTGTGTGTGAGCGTGTGTGTGTCTGTTGTGTGTGTGCGCGAGTGAGTGAGTGAGTGAGCGTGTGTCTGTCGTGTGAGTGTCTGTGTGTGAGCGTGTGTGTGTGTCTGTTGTGTGTCCGCGGGTGAGTGAGCGTGTGTGTGTGTCTGTTGTGTGTGCGCGGGTGAGTGAGCGTGTGTGTGTCTGTCGTGTGAGTGTCTGTGTGTGAGCGTGTGTGTGTCTGTTGTGTGTGTGCGCGAGTGAGTGAGTGAGTGAGCGTGTGTCTGTCGTGTGAGTGTCTGTGTGTGTGTGTGTCTGTCGTGTGTGCGCGAGTGAGTGAGCGTGTGTGTGTCTGTCGTGTATGCGCGAGTGAGTGAGCGTGTGTGTGTCTGTCGTGTGAGTGTCTGTGTGTGTGTGTGTCTGTCGTGTGTGCGCGAGTGAGTGAGCGTGTGTGTGTCTGTCGTGTGTGCGCGAGTGTGTGAGCGTGTGTGTGTCTGTCGTGTGTGCGCGAGTGAGTGAGCGTGTGTGTGTCTGTCGTGTGAGTGTCTGTGTGTGTGTGTGTCTGTCGTGTGTGCGCGAGTGAGTGAGCGTGTGTGTGTCTGTCGTGTATGCGCGAGTGAGTGAGCGTGTGTGTGTCTGTCGTGTGAGTGTCTGTGTGTGTGTGTGTCTGTCGTGTGTGCGCGAGTGAGTGAGCGTGTGTGTGTCTGTCGTGTGTGCGCGAGTGAGTGAGCATGTGTGTGTCTGTCGTGTGAGTGAGCGTGTGTGTCTGGGTGTGAGCTTGAGTGAGCGTGTGTGTGTCTGGGTGTGAGCGTGTGTGAGCTTGAGTGAGCATGTGTGTGTCTGTCGTGTGAGTGAGCGTGTGTGTCTGGGTGTGTGCGCGAGTGAGTGAGTGAGCGTGTGTCTGTCGTGTGAGTGTCTGTGTGTGTGTGTGTCTGTCGTGTGTGCGCGAGTGAGTGAGCGTGTGTGTGTCTGTCGTGTGAGTGTCTGTGTGTGTGTGTGTGTCTGTCGTGTGTGCGCGAGTGAGTGAGCGTGTGTGTGTCTGTCGTGTATGCGCGAGTGAGTGAGCGTGTGTGTGTCTGTCGTGTGAGTGTCTGTGTGTGTGTGTGTCTGTCGTGTGTGCGCGAGTGAGTGAGCGTGTGTGTGTCTGTCGTGTGTGCGCGAGTGTGTGAGCGTGTGTGTGTCTGTCGTGTGTGCGCGAGTGAGTGAGCGTGTGTGTGTCTGTCGTGTGAGTGTCTGTGTGTGCGCGAGTGAGTGAGCATGTGTGTGTCTGTCGTGTGAGTGAGCGTGTGTGTCTGGGTGTGAGCTTGAGTGAGCGTGTGTGTGTCTGGGTGTGAGCGTGTGTGAGCTTGAGTGAGCATGTGTGTGTCTGTCGTGTGAGTGAGCGTGTGTGTCTGGGTGTGTGCGCGAGTGAGTGAGCGTGTGTCTGTCGTGTGAGTGTCTGTGTGTGTGTGTGTCTGTCGTGTGTGCGCGAGTGAGTGAGCGTGTGTGTGTGTCTGTTGTGTGTGCGCGGGTGAGTGAGCGTGTGTGTGTCTGTCGTGTGAGTGTCTGTGTGTGAGCGTGTGTGTGTCTGTTGTGTGTGTGCGCGAGTGAGTGAGTGAGTGAGCGTGTGTCTGTCGTGTGAGTGTCTGTGTGTGAGCGTGTGTGTGTGTCTGTTGTGTGTCCGCGGGTGAGTGAGCGTGTGTGTGTGTCTGTTGTGTGTGCGCGGGTGAGTGAGCGTGTGTGTGTCTGTCGTGTGAGTGTCTGTGTGTGAGCGTGTGTGTGTCTGTTGTGTGTGTGCGCGAGTGAGTGAGTGAGTGAGCGTGTGTCTGTCGTGTGAGTGTCTGTGTGTGTGTGTGTGTCTGTCGTGTGTGCGCGAGTGAGTGAGCGTGTGTGTGTCTGTCGTGTATGCGCGAGTGAGTGAGCGTGTGTGTGTCTGTCGTGTGAGTGTCTGTGTGTGTGTGTGTCTGTCGTGTGTGCGCGAGTGAGTGAGCGTGTGTGTGTCTGTCGTGTGTGCGCGAGTGTGTGAGCGTGTGTGTGTCTGTCGTGTGTGCGCGAGTGAGTGAGCGTGGTGTGTGTCTGTCGTGTGAGTGTCTGTGTGTGCGCGTGTGAGTGAGCATGTGTGTGTCTGTCGTGTGAGTGAGCGTGTGTGTCTGGGTGTGAGCTTGAGTGAGCGTGTGTGTGTCTGGGTGTGAGCGTGTGTGAGCTTGAGTGAGCATGTGTGTGTCTGTCGTGTGAGTGAGCGTGTGTGTCTGGGTGTGTGCGCGAGTGAGTGAGTGAGCGTGTGTCTGTCGTGTGAGTGTCTGTGTGTGTGTGTGTCTGTCGTGTGTGCGCGAGTGAGTGAGCGTGTGTGTGTCTGTCGTGTGAGTGTCTGTGTGTGCGCGAGTGAGTGAGCATGTGTGTGTCTGTCGTGTGAGTGAGCGTGTGTGTGTCTGTCGTGTGAGTGAGCGTGTGTGTCTGGTGTGTGCGCGAGTGAGTGAATGTCTGTGTGTGAGTGTGTGTCTGTCGTGAGTGTGTGTGTGTCTGTCGTGTGTGCGCGAGTGAGTGTGTGTGTGCGAGCGAGGGTGTGTGTGTGAGCGTGTGTGTCTGTCGTGTGTGTGTGGGGCGAGTGAGTTTGTGTGGGCGAGTGAGTGT